>NC_071993.2:137677500-137845000 GCF_028885655.2 Pongo abelii
TCTTAGCATGCAATGAAATAAAGTGGGGAGGTCTGTGCTGCTGTAAACAAAGGGTTTGCACTGCCTCCGTTTAAAGCAAACCAAGAATGAATATTTTAAATCCTCCCTGTTCAGCATACAGCCACGGAGTGAGTGCTTACTTGCCTGCTTCATTCACTCAACCAACATTTGTTGAGCACTGCTTTGGGGGCTGAGGGTCTGGGAAGAGCATTGCAGCCCCTAGAGCAGAGGTCCCCAACCTTTTTGGCACCAGGGACCAGTTTTGTGGAAGACAGTTTTTCCATGGATCAGGGGAGGGAATGGCTTCAGGATGATTTAAGTGCATGATATGTATTGTGCACTTTATTTCTATTATTATTACATTGTAATATGTAATAAAATAATTATATACAACTCACCATAATGTAGAATCAGTGGGAGCTCTGAGCTTGTTTTCCTGCAATTAGACGGTCCCACCTGGGGGTGATGGGAGACAGTGACAGATCATTAGGCATGAGATTCTCATGAGCATGCAACCTAGATCCCTCACATGCACAGTTCACAATAAGGTTTGTGCTTCTATGAGAATCTAATGCTGCCGCTGATCTGATGGGAGGCGGAGCTCAGGCGGTAACACGAGCATGAGCGATGAGGAGTGGCTGTAAATACAGATGAAGCTTCCTTTGCTGGGCTACCGCTTACCTCCTGCTGGGCCGCCTGGTTCCTAAACACCGGTCTGCGGCCTGGGGGTTAGGGAACCCTGCCCTAGAGGAGCCCACACTCTAGTGGATGTGGCTATGCAGACCCTCATCCTGTCCTCATGTCCCATGTGGGCTGGGGTGAGGGTCTGTCATGTAAGCAGGGGCAGGTGGCCAGTGCTGGGGTGGACAGCTGCTGTTCTATCTACAGACTGGGTGAGGAGGCTTTGAGGATAAGGTGATTTTAGAGCATATATTTGACAGATGTTTGCACATTTTAACTGTTGCAGTTTAAGTCCATTAAATGCACTTATCCAAATCAAATACATTTATGGCAAAGCTATAAGAACAATCAGATATTGTTTCCAGAAGGATTGAGCATGTCTTCATAGTATATAGCCTTCATTCCTTCATGTTCCCTCATCAGGACATACACGCAGGGCCAGCTCCTCTCATCTGGGAAATGAAGGTGAGGGCTCAGAGTGGGATTAGCACAGGCTGTCAGTGATGAGGGTGGGAGGCTGTCCCGAGCACTGGACCTCAGTGGAGAACAGTTGTCCCAAGGCCAGACCCAGTGTCAGCAGGTAGAGCCGCAGGGGTCCCCCCAGGCCAGTCTCCCCACCCCCACCATTCCCCAGGCCATGAGCAGCAGCACTGTCTAAGGTGAGTCAAGGGTCCTTACCAGGATGACACAGCTGGGAGGTGAGGGAAAGGGCAGGGAAGGGCCATGGAGGTGTCCTGTGGGACCCAGGGGAGGAGAGCCCCTGGGCCAGTGGTGGGCACGTCTGTCTCTGGGCCTCCCTCCAGGGGATGCAGGCTGAGATAATGGCAGGGGCTAGGGCCTTGAGAGTTGGTGAGGGATGTCAGTCAAACAAGCTTCCAACCTAGAAGGCGCTGTCTCCCTACATATGAAATTGAGGAGCACAGCCGGTTTGAAACATCGCTGCATACCCCATGAATATGCACAATTATTATTTGTCAATTCAAAAAATAAAAATGTGGGTGCATCTAAGCATTTCTGTGTCTTATGGGAGACACTAAAATTAGATTCATCTGAAGCCAGTTCCAAAACTCTTCTTTGTGATACCCCCATTTCATTCTTGAGAAACAACAGCAAAGCCAACTAACCATCATTTCTCTAGCTTTCTTCAACTTCCTACCTCTACCAGGGCCGTGTCATTCCTTCAGCCCGCGACGTTGCCCACATGCAGCTCCCGGCCCCTGCTGCTCTCACGTGGTGAGCCGCGACACCCGACTGGAAAGGAGGAGAGAGCCCAGCAGAAGACAGAGGGCTCACAGGCAGGTGCACGGGGATAGGTACAGCACCCCGGCCTGGGCGTGTGGCTGTGATGAGACAGTGGAAGGCTGGGGTTGAGGCTTGAGCGGGGAAACTGAGTCCAGGTGAGGATGAGATTCGCCAATGTGTGGCTCTGGGAGGGACTCATCAGGGTAGAGTGGAGGAACGGATTTTCATGATTTGCCCTTAGAAGGCCATGCCACGAAGGCCGAATTCTCCCATGTGCAGGACAAGCGTTGCCAGCAGTGATGGAAGAGTCCATGCCTTCCATTGCCAAGAGGGAGTGAATGGAGGAGGAGTGGGAGAGAGAAAGAAAGCAGAGGCGGGGGTTGTGGATGAGCAGTGAAGTCTTGGATGGGCATGTGTGTGAATGCAGAGTCTCCGAGGAGACCAACCTAATTGCGGGAGGAGTGAGGCAGCTGCTACTGAGCTCACAGGGTTCACGTGCTCATCCTCTGCATCAGGGCTATTTTGAGCACGTTCAGAGGCCACTTTTATTTTAGGAGGTAGAGTGTAGGTAGCGCTCATCCCCTCCATTTGATGGTTGTGGAGACGCGTAGATGGGCAAACAATTTGCTAGAGGTTTCTCAGCTCACAAGTGGGAGGGGCAGGATTCCAATCCTGTTCCTGGTTCTTTATTCCTGTGCCAGAGAAAAGCGAGAGCAGGAAGACCTGGCCCCTTCTCATGCCGGCAGGTGAGGCCAGGGGAGGACGGCCAGTCCCACATCCTGTTGCCTGAGTCCCTGGGACCAGTGGTGATAGGAGTAATATCCTATCACCTGGAGCAGTAGGAACCTGTGGGGTGACAGAGAGGCCCCGCCTAGCACTTACTTTGCCTGAGTCCCCTGGACCAGTGGTGATAGGAGTCATATAAAGTCCTGGAGCAGTAGGAACCTGTGGGGGTGAGAGAGACCTCCCACCTTGCCACTCACCTTTTGCTCAGGCGCAGGCCTCCATTTTACATGCTTTCCGACGTGAAGGGAAACATGATGGGGTCCAGTGCGGATGACCGAGAGCACACAGAAGATTCACTCTTCCTCAGGCACTAGCCTCAAAATTTGCACCCCTTTTCAGATAATGATGGTCCTCTTTGCTTGGCTTATAGCGGTAGCTATTTGGGGGATTAGGGGACTTAGATCATATTAGCCCATCTTTCTCCCAGAGAACTCCTTAACAGGTAATCCGGGATAGAGAATGCAGTGTCAGTGGTTTAGCTTGTAGGTTGCTTCTTCTTCTGGTCCCTAATTTTCCCATTGGTGGCAGCTCAGTGGGGGTGCACTTTCCCAGAAAAGCATGAATTAGGTGTATAATGTGATCCCATGGCTGCCTTCTAATACAGTTTGTGGTAACCCCAGGGGAAAGGTGAGCGGGGAACGGGCAGTGTCATGGGGGCTGCATCCCTCCTACCAGGGGAGCAGGTGATTGTGAAGACAGGATTCGGGAAGGGTGCAGGGTCTTCTCCCCAGGGCCAGCACTCTGCACTGCATCGGGCCTCCCACCACTCACCCACTGAGTCTGACCGTCCGGGGCAGGATGAGTGCTGTGGTTTGAATATCTGTGCCCTCAAAAACTCACGTGAAACTTAATTCCCAACATGGCAGTGTTGAGAGGTGGGGCTTTGAAGAGGTGATTGGGTCTCATGAAGGATTAATTCAATCGTGGATTAATGGATTATTGGATTAACGAATTGATGGATTAATGGGTTATCAAGGGAGTCGGGCTGGTGGATTTATAGGAAGCAGAATAGAGACTTGAGCTAGCACATGAGCACATTCAGGCCCTGGCTGTGTGATGCCCTGGGCCACCTCAGGACTCTGCAGAGAGTCCTCACCAGCGAAAAGGCCCACACCAGATGTGGCCCTTGACTTTGAACTTCTCAGCCTCATAACTGTAAGAAATGCATTTTGTTTTCTTTTTAAATAACCCAGTTTCAGGCATCCCGTTATAAGAAACAGAAAACAGACTAAGACAGTGAGCACGGACAGAACTCATGGTTAGCTTCTGGGGTGCTGGTGGCACCCCAGATCCCTGGCAGCGTGTGTGGCAGGAGGGACAGCTTCTCCTCCAGAAGTCTCTGGGGGTCAGAACAAGGGAGGGATGGGACTCCCAGTTTTGGGCTCCTGGTCTGTTTGAAAGACTTTGATTTTCTCTGACTGAGCTCCTGTGAGCTCAGGATGGCTTCTCCAGAAGATTCTGTCTGACTCTGAGAGGTGGAGGAATCTGGGAAAACCAGCTCCTCTTTCCCTAGAGACCCTGCACAGATGTGACCTCCTGGCTCTTGCTCGTACCCCCTCCTCCTCCAGATGCTGTCTCCGCCTCCCTCTGAGCAGGAGACGATAACCCTGGATGGCATGTTGGGCATTGTCTGGAGGGACAGGAGAGAGGAGGCTGGGACCAGGGTGAGTCTTTGAGCCTGTGGAATAAGTGGGGTGGCAGATGGTGTTTTAGAGCAAATGGGAACCTCAGTTGTTCAAACAGATAAACCACAAACAAAGCCTCAGTGGCCTCACCCAATACAAGTTGACTTCTCACTCGTGTCCCTGCGCCATGTGAGTTGGGGGGCGGGGGAGGGCTCTGATCCACACAGTCATTTAGTGCCTCAGGGGTCGTTCATCTTAGAGGTCATCTGGCATACTTCACTGGTGAGTGGGGCTGGAAGAGGGCGAGGGACCTCTTGGAGGGAAATGTGGGTAAAACCTGGGGTTGGAGGCTCACTGTGGTCCACATTCGACAGGCCAGAGCACAGCTGCACACCCTGCCTCATTCCAGGCAGGGTCTCAAGGATGGAGAGAGCACAGGTGTGGTGGCTCATATTTTCTTCTAGAATTTAGGTTCATTGTTGGCAAAGAGAAGAGCTCTCAGGGCAGACAGTCCTGGAAGGAAAAAGACAGAGTCCATGGCTGCTTCCACCTGGCTGCACATCCTGCCAGCCTGCGCAGAGCTGGGGGAAGGAGGAGAAAGACCAAGCACGTCCCGGAAGAGCAATCTTTTTATGCTATTAATGGAATGTTCTGTACCATGTTCTTTTTCTGTGTTTGTTTTGTTATTTGAAATTTTCTTTAGTAATTTGCCAGGCTTGGTATAGTTCTCTGTTTCACTGTTTTTCCTCTGTGCGTAGATTACATGTTTTCAGTAGCATCTGCTGTGAATTTTAATTACAATGCTTTGCTCAAAGGGGCCCTCACAAAGCAGCCCGAGTCCTCAGTGGTCCGGAGCCACGTTTATGGCACAGACAGAGGGCTGTGGAGTGTCAGGAGACCTGGAACCAGACAAAGGAAACATGAGCCAGCAACGCTCCCCTTGCTCACCCGCCTCTTTTTAAGAGGCCTCTGCAGCAAGGGACTGCCATGCATAAAATTACTTTTTGGTGTTTGTTTTTTTTGCCAATAATTGTCCTTTGGTTCTTTAAGGCAACATCACAAAGTCTCAGTAGCTTTTAAAGTAGCAATTGTGGGATTTGTAGCTGGGCTAAATGGAAAATGCAATTCTGTGTTCAGTTATTTCAAATTGCAAAAATAAGCTTATGGGATGTCATAAAAATTGGGCTGTTATTACTTATTAGCCTACGAAGACTTTCCAGAATCCACTGGAATTGACATGCACGGATTCCCGGAGGTTTGCTGTGCTGTCATCAGTGGAGGTTGTGAAGCCTCGAGGGTCCTCTTGGGCCAAATGAGTCAGGCTGGTCCTGAGTGTACCCCAGGGCCTGACGGCGGGCCAGTCCTCTGGCTGGACAGGCATGGGCAGAGCCTTCGGCTGTCATGGAGCACATTCCTGAAACCCAGAGTGTATCTCTGCTCCTTTGTCATCTGAAATTAGTACCATGGTTACATTTTATTTCAGAAGCAAAACTACGGATTGTAAACTATAATTATGTGGTAATTATTTGGCTGCTGCTGTAAGTGAGTGGGGTGCTGAGAGAAAGTGGAAAACAGCTCCTTGGAGCCCTTGGGGCCAGGCCAACGCTGAGCATCTGGGCTTCCAGGAGGGAGCCCTCAGCTCTGCCAGCAGATGCCCTTTGGACGTGTGCTGGAGGGGCAGGAGCAGGCCACGCAGCTCTTGGGAGCCTGAGTGCTGTGTCTGCTAGGTGTGTGGCCACCTCCTGGCACTATGGCCTGCAGAAGGCATCGGTGTTTGCCCCCAGGGGCTGGGATGGTACCTGAGTCATTGGTATAGCCCTGGCCCAGAGCAGGTGTTAGGGAATATTTGTCAAACTGCATTTGAGTTCTGCAGAGCCCTTCTTAGCCAGGTCCTCTGACTGCCCCCTGCAGCTTTTGATGGCGGTGAGCATGACGCTACTGCTCTGGAGGCAGCCTAGGAAAGCATTCACCACAACGGGCTGGGTGGGCGTCAGCTAGAATCACCCATCCTGGGCTCCCGTGCCTCCTGCTGCGTGGAGCTGTGCAGACCCTGTCTGATGTGACTTAATACTTGCTAAGTCCTATGCAGAAGGACTTGACATTATCTTTTTTTTTTTTTTTTTTTTTTTTTAGGTGGAATCTTGCTCTTGTCGCCCAGGCTGGAGTGCAATGGTGCCATCTCAGCTCACTGCAACCTCTGTCTCCTGGGTTCAAGCGATTCTCCTGCCTCAGCCACCTGAGTAGCTGGGATTACAGACACCTGCCACCATGCCTGGCTAATTATTTTGTGTTTTTTTAGTAGAGACAGGGTTTCACTGTGTTGGCCAGTCTCCAGGCTGGTCTTGAACTCCTGACCTCAGGTGATCCACCTGCCTTGGCCTCCCAAAGTATTGGGATTACAGACGTGAGCCACTGCGTCCGGCCCATTATCCCCTTTTTTTTTTTTTTTCCATTATCCCCTTTTATAGCGGATTATACTGAGGCTCAGGGAGGTGGGTCATTTGCCTTTACCGAGTCTCACACCTGCTAGGACCCAGCTGGGATTGCAGTCCAGGGCCATTTGCCCCAGAGCTGAGTTGGTGATGACCTGTCTGCTCTGCCCTTCGGGGGGTCTTCCTGGGATCCTCTGAGCCAGCCCCACTTCCCTCTGTTGATCTCCGTGGACAGCAAAACCCCCTCTGTGTTTTCCCTCACCTCTCCACTGTGCTGTCTCCACCCCTGTGGGCTTGGACCCCCTCCTGTCCATAACCACCATCCCCTACCACCTTGCCTAGGACATTCCCAAGAATGCTCTGGAATTTGGGGGATGCCACGTTATTTCCTTCTTGGCCTTTGCAGCTCTAAATGTGCGCGAGATTTCAGGTGTGCATTTGATTAGGAAGGCCTGAGCCTCTGCCCCCCCAGTGTCCTGCCGCCTCTTCGGAAGTTCTTCCTCTGGGGATCTTGCCTCATTACCTGAGGACTCCACTCTCTCTTTGGCCCAGAGGAGGGTGCTGCTCTCTCTGTAAATGCCAGGCACCAGGGGAGGCTTGCGAGTGACGACCCCCTTGCTTCACAGCGAGCGCTTTATAGGCTCAGTAAGTGGGTTTTGACATTTATCTCCCCAGCGCTGCCTCCTCAAGATATGAGGAAATGAGGCAGGGGGGGATTTCGGTTGGTTTATGCCTGGCAGCCGGGGGATGCTTGAGGAATTCATTGGTCTTTGGACACTGTGGCAGGGAACAAGGCTGGCTCTCAGGCTTGCCAGGTTGCAGCCTCCTGGAGGGGGTGTGATTTATCCTGTGGGCGGCATCCTCCTGGTAGCTCTGAGCGGGGTCCCTCCCTGGAGTCCTTTCGTGTGGGGTGGGCAAGAACAGGTGGTGTTCGCACTGGCATGGGGCCGTCTTGGACTAGGTGAGCAACCTGTGAGGAGTGCAGGCACATCAACGAGACAGACCAGGCTGCTGGGCGCTGACCTGCCCTGTGGTGGTCCAGCTGTCAGCCTCCTCCGTGCTCAGGTGCAGGGCCCACCCCTACCTGCTGGACACCGGCTCGTGCAGCTGGGGCTTTTCCAGGAGGAGTCCATGCTCAGAGGATAGGGGCTGCTGAGAGCGGATGCCCTGTCAGAAAATATTCTTCTCCAGGTCATTTTCTTCTCCATGGCCCTGACATGAGTCCTCAGGACTCACCCCACAAGTGTCCCAGATGGACACTGGCACAGGGTGCCTAGCGGCTTCTGGAAAAAGAGTGGCTCTTTGTTCGGATAGCCCGGCTCCCTCAACAGTGATAGTCACACTGGGGTCCCTGTTCTTGGGGTGCATGTGCTCCTAGGGTCTCCATTCTCAGGGTTTGTGTGCTCCTGAGGTCCCCATTCTTGGGGTGCATGTGCCCCTAAGGCCTGCATTTTTGGGGTGCGTGTTCTGGGGTCGCCATTCTCAGAGTGCGTGTCCTCCTGGTGTCCCCGTTCTTGGGGTGCATGTCCTCCTTAGGTCCCCATTCTCAGGATGCACATCTTCCCATTCTCAGAGTGTATGTCCTCCTGGGGTCCTCATTCTTGGGGTGCATGTCCCCCTGGGACCCCATTCTCAGGGTGTGCATCTTCCTGGGGTCCCCATTCTCAGGATACCTGTCCTCCTGGGGTCCCCATTCTTATGGTGCATGTGCTCCTGGGGTCCCTGTTCTTGGGGTTTGTGTGCTCCTAGGGTCACCGTTCTTGGGGTCTGTGTCCTCCTGAGGTTCCTGTTCTTGGGGTGCATGTGCTCCTGGGGCCTCATTCTTGGAGTGTGTGTCCTCCTGGGGCCCCCATTCTCGGGGCATGTATGCTCCTAGGGTCTCCATTTTCAGGGTGTGTGTGCTCCTAGGGTCTCCATTTTCAGGGTGTGTGTGCTCCTGGGGCCCCCATTCTCAGGGTGCATGTCCTCCTGGGGCCCCCATTCTCAGGGTGCATGTCCTTCTGGGATCCCCCTTCTTGGGGTTCCTGTGCTCCTGGGATCCCTGTTCTCGGAGTCTGTGAGTTTCTGGGGTCCATGTGCTCGTGAGGTTCCTGTTCTCAGGATCTGTGAGTTTCTGGGGTCTGTGTGCTCCTGGGGTCCCTGTTCTCAGGGTCTGTGTGCTGCTGGGGCCCCTGTGCTCCTGAGGTTCCTGTTCTCAAGGTCTGTGTGTTTCTGGGGTCTATATGCTGCTGGGGTCTCTGTGCCCCTGGAGTTCCTGTTCTTAGCATCTGTATGCTCCTGGGGTCCTTGTTCTGGGGGCCTGTGTGTTCTTGGGGTCCCTGTTTTCGGGGTCTGTGTGTTTTGGGGGTCTGTGTGCTCCTGGAGTCTATGGGCTGCTGATTTTCAATTGCTTCTGGAGGTCATGCACTCCTGGGGTCCTGCTGACTTTGCAGGTGAGCGTCTAAACATATAGATTACTTTAAAGAAATTGATGTCTATGCCTTCCACATCCTCAATTTCTCGTTAACCTGACCAGCCTGGGAGCTGCAGTTACCCGTCTGTGCTTGCTCATCTCCTACCTTGTATAGTACAGGCAGACCTAGGCAGGACCCCCACCACCCTGGATTTTACTCCAGTGCACACCCAGGTTATGAAGACCAGCACCTGGTCAGGGGCAATATGAGACAGCACTGACCACTTTGTGAAAACAAATGCTCCCAAAGACTGGGCTGGAGTCCTTTGTGAAAATCCAATGATTCAAGACAAAGACCTAGTCCTAGTCTAGCAGTTGAGCTAATAAATAAGCACAGTTCACTATCATTGAGTGATAGCTGGATATGTGGTTTTAAGCATGAACCTTGGAAGAAGTTCAAAATGTTTAGTGATAGAACAAAACTCCATTCTGACTTATACATTTTGGTGAACAAGTTTTCTCAGTTTATACATTTATTTAAAAAGCAACAAAAAGTTGGCCAGGTGTGATGGCTCGCGCCTGTAATCCCAGCACTTTAAGAAGCCGAGGCGGGTGGATCACTTCAGGCCAGGAGTTCAAGACTAGCCTGGCCAACATGAGGAAACCCCGTCTCTACTAAAAATACAAAAAAATCAACCGGGCGTGGTGGCAAGTGCCCAGGCGTGGTGGCATGTGCCTGTAGTCCCAGCTGCTCCAGAGGCTGAGGCATGATAATTGTTTGAACCTGGGAGGTGGAGGTTTCAGTGAGCTGAGATCACAGCACTGCACTCCAGCCTGGGTGACAGAGTGAGACTCCATCTCAAAAACAGAAATAAAAACCCACAAAAAACAAGCAAAAAAAAAAAAAAAACACAAAAAAACTCACAAAAATAAAGCAGAAATAGAATCAATCCTTGACCTAAGTCCCAGTCTAGCTATAAGTAATAGTGTCATTCAAAGATAAATAAGCCATCTGGAAAAATCAGCCCCATCCATTTCATTAAATGATACAATTCTAATAAAATTTTAGTTTTAAGTGGCTGGGTGTGGTGGGTCATGCCTGTAATCCCTGCACTTTGGGAGGCCGAGGCAGGTGGATCACGAGGTCAGGAGATCGAGATCATCCTGGCTAACATGGTGAAACTCTGTCTCTCCTAAAAATACAAAAAATTAGCCAGGCGTGGTGGTGGGCGCCTGTAGTCCCAGCTACTCGGGAGGCTGAGGCAGGAGAATGGCGTGAATCCAGGAGGCAGAGCCTGCAGTGAGCCGAGATCACACCACTGCACTCCAGCCTGGGCAACAGAGGGAGACTCCATCTCAAAAAAAAAAAAAAAAAAATTAATTTTAAGCTTAATATATATTTATCACAATGTAGATAACATATTTATACTGCTTTGATTAATTTTGTGCTAGTAGTCATGTAGAAAAATTCAATCCAGAAGAAAATTTTCTGAACACTTAATGTCTTATGGTCACTGGAAATTTACACACACACACACACACGTGCACACACGGTGTCAATATTCACTTGCAGGGAAGTATAGGATGACAGTTTCAAGCATAAACATTTATTTTGTTGGGATAAAATTCTACAGAAGAAGAGGAATTGAAATAGGCATTTAAGAGGAAGAAATATGTACAATTTCTGCCTGTAAAAGTAGAACCTGTGGTTGAATTTTTAAAATGGGTGATAGTGGATATGAAATGCCTTGCTATTTAGATCCATTTGATGCATTTAAGTCTGATGTAACAGTTTCATTTTAAAATGCTACTATTTTCAATATGCCACAATTTATATCCTAGTCCACTACTTCAACCTAATAATAAATACCTTTAGACATTGTCTTAGTCTGTTTTGTGCTGCTCTAACAGAATACCTGAGACTGGTCATTTATAATGACCAGAAATGTATTGGCTCACACAGTTCTGGAAGTTGGAAAGTCTCATTTTAAGGTGCTGGTATCTGGCAGGGGTCTTCTTGCTGTCACCCTATGGCAGGAGGTCAGAAGGTGAGAGAGAATGAGAGTGGGTTGAACTCACCCTTTTATAACAGTACCAACCTCAGATGAGGGTGGAGCCCTCCTGGCCTCATCACTTCTCAAAGGTATCACTTCTTAATATTGTTACTGGCAATTAAATTTCAACTTCAGTTTTGAAGGGGACAAACATTTAAACCATAGCAGAGGTCACTTGCGAGTTCTAAGAGGCATATGAGCAAAGGGGTGATGATGTCCTATAGAGTCTACTCATTTTAGCCAGACTGAGAGGAGGAGAAGGCTGAAGGTTAGGATCTGAGTGCTGGATTGAACGCATGCTTTCCAAAAGTGCCATGGCAAGCTCGATGTAATTGTTTTAAAATTTTTCATTTGTAACAAACTTTTAAATTTTAGAATAGTTTTAGATATACAGAAGGGTGGTAAAGATATAGAGCTTCAGCATACTTCATAGCCAGCTTCCCCTCTTATAAAAATCGTACAGTTCTATGCCTTTGTCGCAACTAATGCACCAATAGGGATGCATTATTATTAATTAAAGTCCCCATTTTATTCCTCTCTCCCTGGTGTTTACCTAATGCCCCTTTTCTGTCCCAGGATCCCACCCAGGATCCTGCATTTTACTTGGTCGTACTGTCTCCTTAGTCTCCTCCTGACTGTGACAGTTTTTCAGACTCTCCATGTTTTTTATGACCTTGATTGTTTGAGGAGCGCTCGCCAGATATTTTCCAAGATTTCTATCAATTGGGATTGGTCTGATGTTTTTCTCATAATTAGACTGGGGTTATAAGTTTTGGGGAGGAAGCCCACAGAGGTAAAGTTTCATTCTCATCACACCCTATCAAGGCTTATGCTCCACCTTCTTGGTGGGGGGGCAGGTGTGATGTAACTTTATGTGTTGCATTTTTAGATTTGAGTTGGTTGGTCCTTGAATAGGTCTGTGTGTGTGTGTGTGTAGTTAGTGTGAATTGCATGGTGTTTTATATGTTTATGTGTTTTAAGTGTGTGTTGTGTATATGTTGTGTGCATGTGTGTATGTGCATGTTTGTGTGTTGTCTGTTGTGTGTATTGTATGTGTATTGTATGTGTTTATGCATGTGCTGTGTGTTGTGTGTATTGCATGCATGTTGTGTGCATGTGTGTTGTGTGTCTGTTGCATAGTGTATAGGTATGTTGTATGTGTTTATGCATGTGTTGTAAGTATGCATTGTGTGTTGTGCGTATGTTATATTTATGTGTGTTGTATGTTTGAATGTGTATTGTGTGTATGTGGTGTGTGTGTGTGTGTGTGTGTGCCTCACTGGGAGAGAGTGAGGAAGGCGACACACTGGATTAAATCTCAGGGTTCCAGCTTCTATAAGACCCATTAAGCTCACCATTTTTATGAAAAGGAAATTCGTTGGAAGAGAAATCAGAAAATGGGAATTTGTTGCTCTGAGATCAAAAGACCAAGGGGAAGAGAAATAAACAGACCCAGTCTTGAGTCTCCAGTCCCTGCTTCCTCCCTGGACACCCTCTCCCCTCTCCTCTGTTTCCCTCCCCAACAGCTGTGCGGCTGGTCACACTCTGGGGCACTGCACCCTGCACTGGCTCCTCCTTGCCTCTGCATTTGGGGATCCTGTTGTGTCAGCTGGCTGGCTCTGGAATAGGGGCTCCAGTGTGGTTCTTGGGGGCCCATTTTCCTCTCTTGGTTTTCATTCCCACCCCTGAGCTCGCTGCATTCTGGACCTTGTGCCCCAGTGCCACGGGGGCCTAAGCACCAGACGTGGACCTGCTGCTGGGCTCTGTGCTCCCGTGCCCAGGCACACTCTCCTCCTCACCCTGGTGTGGCCACCTCATGCCCATCGGGCTCTAGCCCTCTACTTTTCTGGACCATGAGGCTCCGACTGCTCAAGAGCCTGGCTTGCTCTGGTGCTCTGTGGTCCTGACTGCAGCCTGGGCTGCACCCCTGTGTTGCAGACGTCTATGCCTTGTGTGGGGCTGTGGACACAGACATGCAGAGGGCCCGTGTGCCCACTCTCACCACCCCTCAGCCGTCATCATTTCCCAGTGGAAACTCCAGCTCCTCCAAATAGCATGTCTTGAATTCATTAAGTAATAACTGCTCGCCTGTTGCATTTTGACTGAGATGCAGCTTCCAAGCTGTTGTCGGGACAGGACAGTGCCGACGTAGGCTGTGTTCCTGGGTGATCCTTCATTGTGGGCCTCTGCACTCACAGGGTAGCCAGCTGCCCAGGGTTAACTGGGAGGCCAGCCCTGTGACAGTGAGGCTTGGGCCCCTTGGAGGCAGGTTTCTGAGAGGAAGCATTGTGGGGGTTGCCCCAGAGCCCAGGCTGTCTACGCAGTGTTTTCCTTGGTCTTGGTGAAGGCATTTAGTAACATGTACCCTGCAATGCCTGGGCGGAGGAGCTTCCTGAAAACCTGAATAAAATGACCTATTTATCGTGAGCATTTGCTTGGCACCATGAGTAATGTCCCCTAAGCCACCATGTGGCTCTCCCTGCAGCTGATGGATGTGCAGAACTGCTCGTCCTTCATGGCTGTGCCCATCAATCTACCTCAGCTCAGACGAACGGTGACTTCCAATATAGTGAAGAGGTGTCAAGTGGGAAGCTGCTGGTAACTTTCCCATTAAAATTGTTATAAATTTTTGCCCAGAGTATTTCAGGAATCTGCTTGGGAAACAACTTTGACTTGAGCTTCCATTTGTGTGTGTGTGTGTGTGTGTGTGTGTTTGTGTGTGTGCACGCACAAAGAACTACTTCCCGACCAAGTACAAAGCAAAACAATTGTCATCAAACATTCCTGAGCCCTCATAGCTAAGATGGTTTTGAATTTTGAACGAGGCATCTCATTCTACAAATGTCTTTCTGGATGACCTTCAGAGGAATTTATAGTGCCTCCAGCTCAGTCTCCATAATTCACATCCAAGTCTTGTTGACACGGTGTCACTCTCCTTTGCATCCAGCCCTTTTCCTTGCTGGAGCTCCACGCCATCCTGGCAGGGCCAACGTCTGCAACCAGAGGAGGTGGGACCACAGCTTCCCAGCTGACCACATCAAAAGCATTGGCTGGCTTAGAAATAAAAATTCTAGCAGGCTTGTTAAGAATCAGTTCTTTGTGGCTGTGTTTCCTATTAATTATAGTATTTTCTCCATATGTGGGGTGCGTCATGTAGACTTGGTGCTGGCATGTTTGAGATTTGTGATAGGAAAGAAGCCTCCCAGGAGAATGGCGTGAACCCCGGGGGGCGGAGCCTGCAGTGAGCCGCGATTGTGCCACTGCACTCCAGCCTGGGCAATAGCGAGACTCCGTCTCAAAAAAAAAGAAAAGAAAAGAAAGGAAGCCTCCTGGAGGCCAGGGGTGGGTAATGGCTTGGGCGCCTGGAGGCAGGTCTCTGAGAGGAAGCACTGGGGGAGTTGTCCAAGAGCGCAGGCTGTCTACAGGTTTGCTTTCCGTGGGCTTTTTGAAGGCACTTAGCAACATAGAAATAAGGTCAGTTAACAAACCTTCTTTTTGATGCTGCCTTCATGATAAATGATTCTCATTCTTCTAGCTTATCCTGTTTTGTATTTGTGTTTTATTTGTGTTGTAGCCTAAACACTATTTGAAAAACCCCCAAATCTGTGACCCCTCCCTACCAACTCCACTAGAGTTCCATGGCCCTCACGCAGGTCGGTACTCGTGCAGGGGCTCTGGGGTGGGTACAGTGTCTCTGCTCCTTCCACGTTACCTCCAGAAACAGGTGCTTCCTCGTGAACAGCTGGAACTGTTCTCCAGTGCTGCAGGAAAATGGTTCGCAGTATTTTATGGTTATTAACCTCCTGTTATTAAGTTCTCAATACTGTGATGCAGCCCGAGCTGTGATTTCTTACTTGTGAATATTAAGTGTTCTTATTGAGAACATAATTTTCCTTTTATGAACAGGATGGAGTCTCACGTCTTGAGCAGCTGGGGTGACAGTGGCAATCGGGGGCCTCTGCGTGAGGGCATGATTGGTGACATCTGGAGGGGTGTGGGCCTCTAGGAGGCCGGCCATCCACAGGGCTGCTGGGGCTCCCTTTAGGTGGATGGGGTGGGGCGCAAACGGAGTGGGTAGAAATGAGACGGAGCAATGGCAGAAAGCAAAGCAGAAATGGCGTGATAGCCACATGTGCGGGGCCAGGGAAGTGGAGGCTGGCTGCTCCTCACAGGCACTCGGGTGAGGCGTTCTCCACTCCACGCAAAGGCTACCAGGGCCCCGTGCTGAGCCCTTCCAGCTCTGCCACGCGCAGGAAGCCGGTGCAGTGACGGCAGCGAATGCTCCCAGGCACCCGCCTTTGCCGACGCCGGGGAGGCGCTTCCTGTGAGTCAGGACTTGGGGATCACGTGGGGGTGAACTGCCTGCGAATGCTCCTGGGCAGGAGAGCCACTCCCAGTCCTCACCCAAAGGTGACTTCTGGGAAGCATGTTTTTCTGTTTAGACAAGATAAAGCTATTCCCGTTAGCATTTTTTATTTTTTTAATTTTTTTCAGACGGAGTCTCCCTCTATCACCCAGGCTGGAGTGCAGTGGCATGATCCGGTCTTACTGCAACCTCCACCTCCTGGGTTCAAGCGATTCTCCTGCCTCACCTCTCGAGTAGCTGGGATTACAGGCACCCACCACCATGCCCGGCTAATTTTTTGTATTTTTAGTAGAGATGGGGTTTCACCATGATGGCCAAGCTGGTTTTGAACTCCTGACCTCAAGTGATCTGCCTGTCTCTGCCTCCCAAAGTGCCGAGATTACAGGTATGAGCCACCGCGCCCAGCCCCCGTTAGCATTTCTATGTTGGTAACAGAAGGACTTCTTGCATTTCTTAGTTGCTAAGCTGTAAATCTTAGAATTCCCACACAAAACGTGAGACTTCTCCATTGCTCTGTGAATACAGGCAGCAAAAGCTTCAGGGGAAATTGGACAAGGTGTGCATCCTACGAGGTGGGAGGCAGCGTAGGGCCAGTGCAACGCAGAACACGCATGGCCCGTACCCGAGGACGAGGAGAGAGGCAGCGTAGGGCCAGTGCAACGCAGAACACGCATGGCCCGTCCCCGAGGACGAGGAGAGAGGCAGTGTAGGGCCAGTGCAATGCAGAACACGCACCGCCCATCCCTGAGGATGGCCAGGAGCACAGTCTGCCCGGGGCTGCAGGTTCTTCCTCCAGGATGAGTCTGGGAAACCACTGTCATGGAGCCTGGGAGGGTTTGCTTGGCTGTGGGATCCCAAACACGTTGGGGTTGTGAGAGGAATGCATTGTAATCTTACTCTGACCTGGAAGAATATGTCAAAGAGAGAGAAATACTCTACTGTTCCCTGGTCATTCTAATGAGTGTTCTTCTTCAAAATTGAATAACCCAATCAAAGATATCACTGTGGAAATGGCTTGATGGAGTGATCCATGTATTCATTCATCCACCAAGTGTTCACTGAGTGTCTCCTACATGTCAGATGCTGTGCTCACACAAGGATGATGAGATGAGCAAGACAAGCGTGGTCCCTGTCAGAACCAAATTTCACCTGGTAGGGGAAGGCAAACATTCATCCGATACTCATGTGGGTCATAATTTAATTAGAGTAGGTTTGACAGAGGAAAATGCCATGAAGATCTAAGGGGGAACTGGGGACATCTTTCTGAGTTATTTAAACATGGAAAACCCAACAGCAGGTGCCCATCTCTGGAGGAGCAGGTTAGGCAGGCCCCGAACACCTGAGAGAGGATGCTGGGGACAGCTTTGACCTGCTCCTTGTGCGCAGTGGCTGGGAGGAATGTGCTGCCAGGATCCGCGTTGGGATGGGCGATGGTTTTTCCCTGGACATTGTCGCTGGAACGCTGCATCTTGCATGCTTGCAAACACTTTGCATAGGGACCTCCCAAGTCAGTGGCCCATCAAGTTTTGCTGAGTTTTCAATCAAACTAATTAGGAGAGGCGGCTCTTCTAGGTAATGCATATCATCACCCCATGGATGTTGAACATGTCTCCTTGGAGGGTACGAAGTGCTCAGGAAATAACAAGTCCAAGCTGTTCTCCCAAAATAAATACAGACTGATTGCCACCTGCTTCAAAATCACAGTTGATAAAGCACAAGTCAAGAAGGCATTTATTTCCATACTGATTTCTTTTGGAGAATAATTTAGGAAGGTTCTCCTCCTATAACCCTTTATGAAAATGAGATTCTGGATTTGTTAGACGATGTTAGGAAAGTGTTGCTGGTCCCCACAGCCCAGATGCCAGTGAATGAACAGCAGAAAGGTTCTGGGGCTGGGGGCTGGGGATCTCGCTCACTGGATGGAGAGGGCCAAGCTTGGTGGATGAGAAGGTGGCGCTTGGGCTCTAAGCTCCTCTCCCAAAGTGACTGGGAAGCCCACTGCTCTTTCTGAGAAGAAACATTTTAAATCACACTTCTTTTTTTTTAAGATGGAGTCTCACCCTGTCACCCAGGCCAGGCCGGAGTGCAGTGGCTTGATCTCAGCTCACTGCAACCTCCACCTCCCAGGTTCAAACGATTCTCCTGCCTCGGCCTCCTGAGTAGCTGGAATTATAGGCGCCCACCACCACGCCCAGCTAATTTTTGTATTCTTAGTAGAGATTGGGTTTCACCATGTTGGCCAGGCTGGTCTCAAACTCCTGACCTCATGATCCACCCGCCTCAGCCTCCCAAAGTGCTGGGATTACAGGCGTGAGCCACCACGCCCAGCCTAAATCATACTTCTAACCAACATAGGAACCATATTTTTACTTCAGACAATAGCGTGGTCCCAGGGTGTTTTTAAAAGCTGAAAACGACATTGAGATCATTGCCTGCAATTCTCTCCTTTTCACACCACAGCGAACTGAGCAATTAGGAGAGTGAAGCTTCCGAGTGGTCGAGAGGCTGCAATTCAGGCCCAGCCAGCTTTTCTCTCCTGCTGTGCTCAAATATGTTTTGTCACTTCCTCCAAAAAAAACCCTTTCTTTTTTTTCTTTTTAAGTGAAGCTTAATCTGAGTTTTATGCAAGGAAAAGCAGAGTGGCTTGAGGCCCGGATCTGAGGTGCCTCTAAGGAAGTCCCCATGCCAGGCCAGGCTTCCCCATGTCCAGGTCCCTGCAGTGCCTGAGGCTGTTTTTCATTGCCTGGGTCTGAGCAGGAGCCAGGAGCACAGGTGTGTGTCAGGCCTCAGTGGCTGTCTTATTAGCTGACCTAGAGAGAAGTTTCCAGAATGCTGCTACCTCGGAGAGGCACCGAGAGGCGTGAGTGGATGGAGATGTCTGTGTTTGTCATTGTCACCTGGAGAAGGCTGTGTCCAGACACAGAGGTGGTGGTGCAGGCCCTGGGACATGCAGCTGGTCCTGGCTGCACCCCCAGCAGGCCACCTGCTCCATGTCCTCAGTGACACACCTGTGAGGGCTCAGTCCAGGCGGGAGGACCCCTTGTTCACAGGTGTCTCCTCTTCACCTCTGGGGCCTGCACCTTTGCCTAATTTGAGTGAGTTTCCATGGTGGGCAGGGGGCCCCTTTCTTTGTGTAATAGGACCTTTCCCTGAATTTCTTACGTTAAAAAAGCTCTTAAAAAGACAAATCTCTCCACGAGACTCCATCAGTGGTAGAAGGACCAGAAACCTAATAGCTATTAACCCTTGCTTTAAAATACTCTGCAGTGGACACAGAGGAAGAAGACCTCCTGTGGGAATTCATTTATAAACAGCTTCTGAAAATATGGTTCTTTTTGCTTCCTTAATAGCATGGCGCCTCGGCAGGGCTCGGCTGCTTTTGTGGGAGCTGAAGTAGATGTGCTCTGCGGTGTGGCACATCTGTGGGGTCTCCCAAGCTTCCCTGCGGAATCAGACTGTTACCTCTATAAATGACATGCTCTTCTCGGGTAAATATGTGGTAGAAAAGTGAGGTAGATTTTCAACTCTGTTGTGTGCTCCTCGGGCCATTCCAGTTCAGTAATATATTTTAAGTGTGAACATTGATTATATAAGTTGGAGTTACCTCATCACATCCAACTAAATCAGAGTTGAGAGACTGGGGGATAAAAGGCGCTCTGGGCACAAGCTGTTGTCCAGGGAGGACATTGTAAGGCAGCTGCCAAAATGACCTACTCCCACTGGAAGAACAGTGTCACCCAGGAGCTGCTGAGATAAATTGGCCTGGCTCTCAGACCAGTTCTACCTGTTGCCATCACTCACCAATCAGAGCTTGCCAGCTGCCCCAAACCTTGCTAGTGCCAATGAGTTTTATTTCTAAACAATAGGTAATATTTCCCTTTAAATAAAGCCTCCAACCTTCTCTTTGTTCTTTGGACATACTGAAGTTCACCCTGGTCTGTGTGTAGGCCCTTGATAGCACTTCTATTTTCTGAAATAAAACATCTCGTTTAGAGATCCATCTCTATCTTTTCATTTGGCTTTGACTTGGACGGTGAGCCCAAATGGTACCTGTGAGTAGACTTACACACCACCATGAGCAGAGTCAAAATGCATACCTGGCTCTGGGGTCCAGAAATGCTCCTCACTTCTTATTTCAAGTGAACAAACTTCATAGGAGTGTGGCTGTGAACTGCTGATCCGTGAGCCCAACTGACTGGACTCATTGGGACTGGGGCGTCAGATGAGCTGCTGGCAGAGCTGCTTGTAAAAGCCTCTAAGACAGGGTGAGCATTGAAGTTGCCCGTCCATCATCCATCCATCTAACTTTCATCAAGTGCTGTTATGCACACACTTTGTGCCTCGTGAGTGCAAGACGCTACAGAATTAGACGCAGGAGTGATAATGTGTTAGTAATCAGTTAATTCTCCTAAAAATTCTATTTGCGCTTGAAGGTAGAAATCATGACCTCTTTCTCCTTTTAGGGCTAAAATCACACACTTTAAGCATATGACCTGACCACCTACTCTCCATCCCTTTATTCATGGTGGGTTCTCTGCAGATGCGCTAGTGTTTCTTCCTGGTGTCCTGGGATTCTCACTAGCGTTTCTTCCTGATGTCCTGGGATTCTCACTAGTGTTTCTTCCTGGTGTCCTGGGATTCTCACTAGTGTTTCCTCCTGGTGTCCTGGGATTCTCAGGGCAGACACTGGCCAAGACTTGTTTCTGGACCTTTCATCACACACCAGGGCTGTCGCTGATGGAGCTGGCAAAAACCTACCCTCCCTAAACGTCAGTTCTCGTTATTGTGTTTTGCATGTTCAGCTTACTCCCATCCTAGACACGTGCTGTTTCTCTCTTGCTGCTTAATTTTGGAGGAGGCTACGTGAAGACTTCCAAGAGGATTTCAAATCTTAGCTCTTCCTGTTCTCATCCTGCAAGTCATAGGGTGTTAAATGTCAGGGATGTAAATTTCGGAGGCTAATCCCACAAAGACTGACCTCCTTCAGTAAGGACTCAGTCAGCTGAGGCAGCACTCACCCATCCTCACACCACTGGCTCCGCTCCTTCTTTCTCAGCTCGGAGAACGCTGGGTCTTCTTTCCAGCCCTGTCTCCAGTGCGCAGCCTGAGCTGTGTGCTGTCACTACGCCATGTCACTGCCAGGCTGAAGATCAACTTCCTTCCTCGGCTCTGCAGCCTCCTACCTTCATAGCCAGGGGACAGCTCTCACATTGTTCTGGTTTGTATTTTCCCTTCGGCTTTCCCGTTGTTAGATTTGAGGGACGTAGCTTATGCTGGTTTTCACAGAAAATGTGAAACTGATGAGGGCCCATGAAGTCAGCTTAAGGAAAGTCTTCAGTTCCTGAGCATTGAATTTTCCTTGACTGAAGTGAGCTATATTTGAACCTACAAGGACCTCAGGAGCTAAGTAAGTTCTAATTAGAAGTTTCGAGCTCTCTCAAGCAAAGATTTTCTTTGCATAGGAAACAATTTACAGGAGGAATAAAGGGTGCAGCCCTTTATTCCTTGGACTTCTAGAAGCCCTGGACTTCTAGAGAGGAGCAGATCAGAAGACTGCGTGAAGCTCCTGGGACCTGCAGGCTTGCAGGATCCCTCGAGCTCAGGACCACGGTCCCTGGAATCCAAGCCCCACGTGGGTTCCCTTGAGCCCAGGCATCTGGTGTGCCTTCAAGGCCTCTGCCTTCTGTCTCAGGGCAGACACACAGGAGTGCTTGAACTGTTTAAACTCCAAACTACGGAGACAGGGCCCTTGCATTTTTATTTCAAGTGGACAAACTCCAGCATCTGAATGCCCACAACATGGTTTCACATCCAGATGATCTTCTTACGCCTCAAATTGGAGCCTATGTGTTCTTCTGGAATCTTGTGATCCAAGTCACAATGGAAGAGCCTGGCATTGTTCCGGTGGCATCTTCAGCACTGCTATGTTTTGGTTATGGGGCCTGAAATAACAGCTTCTGTACACTGTTTTATTCTTCCACTAGGAAGACAGGTGATGTGATGCCAGTAATAAATAGATCTAGTTTTACCTTTGAGGTTTTGTGCTCCCTCTTCTTATTAGCTCAGTCTGCATTTGACCCAATGTGATGTCTGCTCACAGCCCTGGTATGTTTCCCCATTGCCTCCTGAAGCCAGAAGAAAAGTTTCAGTGTAGCAGCCACATCTCCCCTGCCCAGGCTCAGTCTGCATGTTCCTCCTGTCTGGCATGCCATGACTTTGCACTTGAAGGTGCAGGAGCCGCCTTTGCTTTCGTAGCTTCCTCTGCACGGGAGCCCACTTGCTCACTCCATTCCTATGGACACCACCTTAGAAATCAAGTCTGTCCCTGACGCTTTCCCTCTAAGGAGCACGTTCCTGCTCAATCCCATGCTCACTGGCCCAGGCACCTGGTTTCCATCTCTCCGTACTTTAAGCTCCCACAAAAAATCTTTCCTTCACTCACCTGTTCATCCATCAAACACTCGCCTCCCTCCTGCCGTGTGATAGGACTGCAGAAACAGAAACACGGTCTCTGTCCCCAGGAAGTCTCATTGCTGCCAACCTTTCTGAAAGGATCATCCCGGCCTAACTCTCCTCCCTCCCTTCCCCTCCTTTCTTCCCTCCAGCTGGTTTCTACCCACTTCCTACTCCAACCCCTTCACCAGAACTTTTCTCTTAAGGACACTAATGTCTTCTATGTGGCTAAATCCAATAGAAGATTTTCGTCTTTTTCTGACTTGACTTTTCATCAGCTTCGGATGCAGCTGGCCGCTCTCCCTCCTTGGTGGTCTTCCCCTGTGTCAGACACAACGCTCCCCCTGGCATATTCATCATCATGTTAGAGGCAGGGAGGGTGGCCTGTTCTGCCAGGGGACTAGCAGGTCACGTTCGATTCTATTGGCCTGGGAGGAAACTGGAGAGGAGCCAGTTGGGAGAGTCCATGGCACTCTTTCCCTCTGTGTTCCTGGTCCCCCTTGTCTCCCCTTCTTTTCCTGGGTCTTCTCCTCTCTGGTCTTTGTATATCAGAGTTCCTAGTGATGGGCCACAGTGCGTGTCTCATCTCCCTGATTCTGTCTGTCTCCGTGGGGCCCAGCACATTCTCACGATTCCCTGTCCCATCCAGATGCTACTCACCTCTCCATTCAGACGGCTCGCCCAAGCCCCACACTTGTATCTCCACCTGCCTCCTTGACACCTCCTCTTGGGTGTCTCCCCAGAATTGTAACTTTAACATATCCAAAGCTAAAGGCATCATCTCCCCTAGTCCTTCCCTTGACAATTATCACCCCAAGCAAAGTAACAAGCAAACCAAGAGGAAAAGCCTATGTCTCTCCTGGAATGCTGCATATCAATAATGGTGTCATGGACTGCCATTGCTGATGCCAGAAAGCATCACCCCACACCTGCCCATTTCCAGGTCCTGGGAGGCTTCATCCTCCTCCTGCAAGCACTGCACACCTACATTCCCTTCCCAGGCTATTGCAGTTGTTTGCTGCCTGCTTTCTTCCTGATCACTCTGGCCCTTCGACACTACTGTGGGAAGCATCTCCTGACAATGCCCACCAGATATGGTCACTGTCCTGCGGAGACCCTGTGAGGCTAGCACTGCTCTGAAGGAACACAGGTGGCCTACAGGGTCCCATCCACCCAGCCTGTCTGCACCTCTGCCCCCGTCTGCCAGCTCTGCTTGTTCGCACTTTCTGCCCACACCAGCATTCTTCAGTGCCTTGGGCTCTCCGGCTCCTTCTCATTCGGGGGACTCTCCATGTGCTTGGCCCACTGCTTGGAAGGACTGTGTCTCCCACGTCCCTCTGCCCTTGGCTTGGTCAAGTTTCAGCTTAGCTGTCCCTTTCAAAGGCAGTGTTAGATGCTTCCAGGATACAGTTACATGGAATTTGCTCGTCTTATAGCCGCTATCACCATAAAAGGCAAACCATTCTTTTGTGCAAGTATTTATCTCCTCTCCGCCTCACTGGCTGGATTGTAGACTTGCACAAGGGGCTGTATGGGCTCATTTACTGATATGTCCCCAAGCCCAGGGTTGTGCTGGACATAGGAGCCACCCAACTGCATGGCTGGACAACTGAACGGTTGATGAACTGAGGGAGATCATCTCTAGCCTGTCCTCAGAGCGCCGACTTCGTTCTGCCACACACTAGGCATGCTGGGACCTGTGTTCCGCTTCCTGCTACACTTTCCCCTCCTTCAACACTCCTTATTCATCATGCCTGCCTTGCTCACCCACCAAGGGCGAGGGGGGTATTTTTGGCAGCTGGCGTCTCCATGCAATGACTCTCAGGACAGCTTTGAGGATTTGGTGGGTGCCCACAGTGTGATCAGATTTCATGCAATGTGCCACTCACTCTCCTTTTCTCCTGGTGACCATCAGAAAAAAAGAGTTTCCTTTTTAGAGCTTATGGCCGCAGTGGCTCGATGGCAGTTATAGTGCCCCTAACAGCTGTTACTCCTTGCAACAGTGGATCAGCAATGAAGCTGAGCTTGGAAATTGTCCCTTGAAAGGTTTGAATTTGGAACATTTATTCTCCATTAATTTCAAGTAGACTCTCAATTGAGCAAAACAGACTCTGTCTTTCCTCTTAGTGGCAGGGTTTTGCTGACAAATGGACACCAGAATTGTCCAACTCGATTGGAGGCATCGTGATCTGCAGATCTCAGGAAATGTGCTAGCCCCCAAGTCATGTCGTTGCAGTTGGTTCTGGACCCCAGCGAGCTTCATCAGCGCTGAGTGTGGGAGACACTGTGAAACCTTGTTAAGATCAAGCAGACGGCACACCTTACTTCCTTACTCAGACACTGGGAAAGACACACAGAGATGGGCGTGTGGGAAAGGCCAAAACTTTGTGCCCTCAATGGGAAGGGGTGTCTGAAGAGCCCCCCTCCTGTACCTCACTCCTTTCTGAAAACAGGCGCTCTCGTTGCATGGCCTGACTAGGGGAGCAGTGGCAGCTCCAGCATTTCTCCCCAGCACATTCTAGGTGGCGATCCAGTTGGGAGTGGGGCCTTGAAGCTGTGTTTGCACCACACCACACAATGAGGCTGAGACAGTGCCAACCAGCGCTTCACGATCAAAGCATGCAGGCGGTGGGGTGTTGATATATAACCTGCCTGTGACCGCACGGTGAGTCAATGGTGGGCTTGATTTGAAGTGCAGCAGTCTGGCTCCAGAAATCACACTTTGCCCCCTGCGCCAGCCTGTCTCCAACCCTCAGACAAACAAAGGTTGTAGGCAGGCACGTGCAGAGACACCCTTATGCATCTGGAGTTAGTGAGAGTTTGAATGGAATGGTGCACATGCTAGCTTTTGTGTTGTCTATGGGGCGTCTAAAATAGAACCTTGCTCTGTAACTGACTTTAAATTACTACGTTAAAAAAAAAAGACGTAATTATTAATTGTTTCTATTATGGCTTCTAGTTTACAAAGAAATTTTACACATTTTTTGCTTTCTTTGTGTCAAGCCTGGGCTTTGGGTTTTGGGGGCGAGAATCCCATTGCTCTGTGGACTCCCAGCCCCCCGGGGCCCCAGGGCACACACGGACTCCCCTCTATTGCCCATCTTCTTTTCCATTCTCCTTTGCCAGTGGTCCAAACACGCATATCTGGCGTATCAGCCCTCTGGGGTAGACATAAAAGGATTTTAATGTTTTCTTACCATTGCCTTCAGCTGTGCTGCAGCCCTGTTCCCACCTCTCGCTGGCAGCTTGGCAGAATTCGGTAGATTTCTGGTCACTTTTATTTAGTAAATGTCCAACCTGAGCTCCAGTCCATCTCCTCCCCTGGCCCCGTGAGGCTGCAGCCACTGGCCACGAGGGGCCGGGTCAACGTTTTCACTCTTCCTCCCTTCCTTCCTGGGTCCCTGTCTCCACTGTGTGTTGGGTGGGAGGGCCGCGTGGGGAAAGGGCCGTGCGTTCCTCAGTCACCTGGTTGCTGAGCAGGTTCTTGCTGTCCTGCTTCTTTGGTGCTTTCTGAATGGCAGAATTCCAGTGCTGTCCTCGGGCAGGTGCCTGAGAATTACCTGGAGGGACCACAGCAGGGGACTCTCCATGTTTCCTTCCCTGTCCTGGAGGAGTCGCTTCAGCTGACCTCGTTCAATGCCCTCTCACTTGGCTCCTGGCAGCCCCTTGCTCCCGGGATCCCTGTGCCCAGGGGCCACCCACCCTCCCCCTAGGCAGAGAGCACAAAGCTCTGAAAACTTTTTTATTTATTTATTTATTTTTTTTGAGACACAGTCTCACTCTGTTGCCCAGGCTGGAGTGCAGTGGCGCCATCTCGGTTCACTGCAACCTCCACCTCCTGGGTTCAAACAATCCTCCTACCTCAGCCTCCTGAGTAGCTGGGATTACAGGCATGCACCACCATGCCCCGCTAATTTTTGTGTTTTTAGTGGAGACGGGGTTTCACCATGTTGCCCAGGCTGGTCTCGAACTCCTGACCTCAAGTGATCTGCCTGCCTCGACTTCCCAAATTTCTGGGATTACAGGCATGAGCCACTGTACCCGGCCAAAGCTCTGAAATCTTGACTGTCCTCTTCTCCCCTTTCCTGGGCTGCTGCCTCTGTGGGCCCGGGCAGGGGAGTCCTGGAGTGACGGTGGAGGCAGCAGAACCAGCAAGTCCCCGTCTTAAGCGTTGAGGGTCATCTGTTCCTAACTGTTTGCAGCTCTTTTAAAAGGTAAAGTATTGAGGTGTTTGAGGCCCCTTTGTCCTAAGCCTCAGGTTCTGATAGCCCATTTAATACAACAGATAGAGCTGCACTCAAGATCTGCTACAGATGAGGTGCTCTCTCAACACCTGCTTTCCCCAGTCTCTGCTTCCTCCAATCCTGTTCCAGGATGGCTATCGGTGTGTCCCCTGACCCTCTTCCTTGCTTCCCTCCAGCTGTAGGGGATGTGGCCTGACTTCTTCAAGGGCCTCGCCTCCTCCTGCCTCCTCTCCACCTGCCTCCCACACGACTTTCCCTTGCTCCATAACCGTCACCGTGGCTCACTGGGCATGGTGGCCAGGGTTGGCTACTTTAATGTTCGGGGAGCTGTCCATATTTTTCACCTATGAAAAGGTAATGTATCCTCGCAACTGAAAATGGGAAAGACTTCAGCAAAACTTTTGAGACTAGAGATTTTTGTAAGACAATTCATTGAAAACATTGTCCTGTTTATTTAATAGTTACTGGCCTATTTGATTTTTCATTTTCTTTTGAGTCAAGTTTGTCCTCTCGCACATTCTAATGAGAAGTTTTCACAGCTCTTTGATAATATCGTGTTGCATTTTGGGAACAGAACTCAACCAGACTGTCACAGTGGGCTCTCCTTCTCCCTGCGTCCATGTGCATTAGGGTGGGGTTTGACTCTTGTCCTTTGGCAGGTTGTGAAGGGCCAGCTTTGTATTCAACCACTGTGCTTCAATCAACTAAAATACTGTAACTTACAGGACTACAGACCAAAAAAACCGCATTGATAGGAAGAAAGAAAACCTTCTCACACCATCTAAATTCTTAGAAAGGCTGGCTTTTTAGTGATTTGTTTCTTCTAAAAAACAAAAAAAGCCACCACATTTGTCCATTTAAAGTGGAAATATATATAAATGATTACAAACCAGATGCATTTGCAAGCCTTTCAAGAGCAACAGCTCTGTCAAGAAAGTGCTTAAATAAAAAAGAAATTATTGCAATTTTCAAGTTGAGTGATAAAGTGTGTATAATTGCAGTGGTTAATGTATGCGTTTAATGAAGTATATCTATCTTCTTGCAGAACTCCACCATCAGTTTGGGATGTAGTAAGTGTAATGAAGACACAAACACTGTTCTATATGGGTTAAAATTCCCAACCTTCCCATCGTACCTCTGTTAATTAGCGTTTAGCTAGTGTCAGCTGTTTGACCAACTCCTTGCTAAATGCCAACATCCAGGGGAGCCTGCAGTCAAGTGGGGAAGGAAGGCTGGTCCCTGAGGCCTGTGGCTGGGACCAAGGGCTTTGAAGTCAGACAGCCCAGGGTTTTAATCTCAGCTTCTTTTAACTGACAGCAGATGTGGGGAATTTTCCTGAACCTTCTGAACTTGGATTGTCTCATATGTTAAATGGAAATGATAATTACAATAATCATGTCAACAGGCCAGGGGCATTGGTAAGCTTTTAAAGGCATTGAACATGTTAATTGTGAGGATGATGATGATTCTAGACAATTGTTTAACTGTTAATGAGTACCACTAACAAATGACTTAGAATCTCCAAGGCTGCAGAAAAAATAGGGGAAGGTAAGGGGAGACGCGGGCAAGTCTCTGAGGGCAGATCAGACTCAAAAAAGTGACAAGAGGGATTTTATGCCCTATTTGTCCAGACCTTGCTACCTGGTTCCCTTACTAATCTCCTTATAGGTGTGTTTAATCTTGCAACTGTTAAAACCTTTTTAATAACATGAGGTACATACTATGTTTTTAGAAAATTGGTTGTCTGTAACCTTATGATGTCATATTCATATGGGCTCATCTCCAAGCAGTGATCCAAATTGTTCTCAGAGAGATACTTCCTTAGCTTGCGTTCTTCAGGAAACAAGAAGGAGACACAAAGCTCTTCCCTATCATCCATTTCCCTTACATGCCCCGTTGCTTCCAGACTTCTCTCAAAACTTGTTGGAAAACTCAGACCCTGGCTTGGCTTCAGAGACCTCTGCTTGGAGTGCAGGGTGAGGGGATGGAAGAAACTGTGAGAGAGAGAGTGGGTTCTCTGAACCGGCAAGGGGAAGGCAAATCCAGGCCATACTTACATGTTCATTTTCAAGTCCGTGTGTCCATTTCATAGTCTGCAGCACATAGCATCTCACCCAATTAGCAGAAGACATTGGTCCTTCCATTTCCAGATAGATCCCTCGTAGACGTGGGAGGCTGGGGGTCTGCAGTGCAGTCTCCATGATTACTGCAGGGATCAGGACAGCTTGCTTGGTCACCTGGATGTGGCCATCCTACACCAGGATACATGCAGAGTTGGAGAGCTTTGAGTGAGGCACATTGACGCCTCGGAGCCAAGACTCTTTGCCGAGCTGCCCTATCTCACCTGCGGTCCTGTCCCTGTACCATTGTGTCTCCTTCCTGTGCGTGGTAACTTACAGAAATAATGAGGGGTCTTCACCGTGCCCTTCGGCCTGCGCTACTCCTGTCCTGTCACCTGCCACTGCTGTGCACTTTCTCTTTCCCCTCTTCCCTCCCTGTTACTTCACTTATACATTCTCTTTCTTTCCCAGGATACTTTTTGTAGATTCCTCAGGGCTCCCACAGCTGTCAACAGTGATGAGAGTGAAGACTTTCATTTTGTCTACTGGTTAGGACATGTGTACCATTTTGAATCTTTGGTTATTTTTATTCTCAGGAGATACTACACCCACTGCAGTCTCTGATATTCAGAGAAACCCCAGGCAATTGAGGTCTTCTGTGTGCCCTATGAAGAAGTGACTTCATTCTTGACTTCTACCTTTTGGCTGTAAGCATTCCTGACATTCAGTGAGGAAGGTGGTTAGTGCTGTGCACCATCTGAGACTGGTATGGAAGGGAGGGTCATATGGAATTCAAAATATATCATCAAAACTCTACTCCAAGATCACCCTAGGGGTCTCACATTGCTATCAGCAATGAAAGAGTTCCACGGGAGTGAATGACACCCAGAGAGACCCATACTCAAAAGCTTTCTTCATGCTGTTCAACGCATCATTTAACATTCATGGTGTTTCTGTTGTCAGTTTCAGAAGTATGTAAGAACTAGCGCAACCTGGAAAGGGGATGATAGGGCTCCACAGCTTTAAGTTAGCCGTTGGATTTCAAATGGAACCTGGAAACAGGACAAACCCAAGAGAGCTAAGTACTGGACACACACATTGGTGTCAGGCTCTCCCATAGAAAGCGGGCTGGCCAAGGAAAGACTGAAGGGAAAATTTAGAGATCAGAGGAGAAGCCAAGTCACATGTACAGTGGGTATGTTTTATGAAATATTGCATTTTTGGAAAAAGTCATATAGAAGATATACTATAGGTATAATGTAATACTAATAAACCAAACACTCACATACCCACTATCCAATTAATGAGAGTGAACATTAACAATTCTTTGAAGTCTGCTGTGGGCCTCTCCCTCAATATCATCCTCCCTTCCTGAGATCATCAGAGTCAAGTTTTGTGGGTACAAATCCTTACTCCTTTTCATTTTTTTTTTGTTACACATGTATCAATCCCTAAACAGCATTTTATTTGGTTTGCAAAATTGTTGACTTTATATAACTGTCACTGCACCATATGCATTATTTTGTGGTTTGCTTTTTTGGTTAATGTTAAGTTTGTGAGATTCTTCCATGGTGACGAATAGAAGGAATCATAGTTCATTCATTTTTACTGCTTTATAATATTCTGTTAAATGGAGATGAAATTATTTACCTATTTCTCTGTCAGTGAATTATGTTCAAGTTTTTGTTATTACGATAGCTTCTATAAATATTCTTAAACTTGTTTCCTGCTGCATGTAAGCAAATATTTTATATATATTTGTGTGCATATATATATATATACACACACACACACACACATATGTGTGTGTGTGTGTATTTCAGGATATAGGGTATGCACATCTTTTAATTTAATGAGGGGATGCTTATTTGTTTTCAAAGTGCCTGCATCGTTTTCCACTCCCACCCAAAATTCAATTGCTTCTCCAACCTGTAAGAAGTTACTACTGTAAGATTTTTAAAAATATTTCCAGGGCTGGTGGGTGTGAGATAGTCTTTATGGTTCTGGCTCCCCATTTCCATGATTATTAGTGAAGCTCAGCATCTTTTTGTATGTTTTTTGCTTATTTTTTTTTTTTTTGGTAAAAGATGTGTTTGAGATTTTTTTCTTATTTTTCTGTTGATTTGATTATAGATTTTTGTTGATTTAAGAAGTTCTTATATATATATATATATATTCTAGATTTTTGTTATTAAAAAAAATTGTTGCTACATAGCTCCATCCTTTATGGTGTATCTTATCAGCAGATGTTTTTATTTTAACATAATCAAATGTATCTCTTTTTTTTATGTTTTTGCTTCTTATTTAAAAATGCTTTCCAACTTCAAATTCATAAAGATATTCTGCTAATTTTCTTTCCTTCTTTCCTTCCTTCCTTCCCTCCTTCTTTCTTTGTTACTATTATTATTTTTTTTAGCGATGGAGCCTTGCACCGTCGCCTAGGCTGGAGTGCAGGGGCGCGATCTTGGCTCACTGCAACCTCCGCCTCCTGGGTTCAAGCGATTCTCCTGCCTTAGCCTCCCAAGCAGTTGGGATTACAGGTGCCTGCCACCACACCAAGCTAATTTTTTGTATGTTTAGTAGAGACGGGGTTTCACCATGTTGGCCAGGCTGGTCTTGAACTCCTGACCTCATAATTCGCCTGCCTCGGCCTCCCAAAGTGCTGGGATTACAGGCATGACTCACTGCGACCAGCCATTTTCTGCTAATTTTCATCTTAAGGTTTTATTGTTTTGTCATTCATATTTAAGTCTACAGTCAACAGGGACTGGCTTGGCAAGTGTAAGAGTGACGGAATTTGTGGAGTAAAACCATAGTAATTTATTCATTTCATACTGTGGAGTCTTTCACTACATGTATCAGCCACATGCATATATCCATTATTCTATTATAGAATATTTGAGTTTCTTTCTAGTTTAGAATGCTGTTGCCATAATAATAATGTTGAATGCTGCAGCAATGGACATTCTTATACATTTTATTTTGTGGTTCCAGTGCATATGTGTATCTACTGGGAAGATACCAGGAAGTGGAATTCTTGGGTCATAGGGCACGGTATGTTCAACTTTAGCAGGTGATACCAAGCAGTTTTCTCAAGTGTCTGTAATATTGTAAACCCCTAATAGACGCAAGAATTCCCACTTGTCCAGATCCTCATCAACACTGGGTACTAGAACCCCTTTTATGTCAGCTCTTTTAGGGAATGGATAGTGGTTTCTGCTTGCATTTCCTGACTAGGAACGTCGTTGAGCACACTTTTGTATATTTTTTCATGATTTGAATGCCTTCTTTTGTTCATTGCCTTTTCTTTCCTATTATTTTTTCTCTGCTGCATTATCCGTCACTTTCGCACTGTGGGTAGAAGTTTTATGAAATATTTGTTGGATATGGTGTTGTAAATGTCTTCTCTCACTCAGTCAGCTTGCCTTTTCAGCTTTAATGATGACCTTTAATGAACACAAATTCATAATTTTACAATAGTCAAGCTTATCAATCCTACCTATTTTAGTTCATAATTTTTATTTTCTGTTTAAGAAAACATCCCCCACTCCAAGTCATGAAAATGCCATCTTACATTATTTTCGAGAAGTGATGCCGTTTTGCTTTTCACAGTTCGGTCTACATTTCAATCAGCCCTGCATTATTTATAGAAAATGCCATCCTTTCCTCTCTGCTCTGCAGTGCCATTGTGTCATAAGCCAGGTGTCTGTGTATGTTGTGTGTGTGGGTTTATTTCTGGACTTTTTATTCTGTTTCATTGGTGTGTGTATCCTCATGTCAGTACCAGTTTGTGTTAATTACTTCAGCTTTATAATCAATGTGGATGGCAGGTGGAGTGAGCTATCCCATTATTCTTCCTCCTCCCGACCGTCCAGCCTAGCCTGGGTCCTTTGCCTTTCCATTTAAATTTTAGACTAAGCTTGTAAGTTCAACAGAAAATTTGTAATTTTAATTGGACTGTTTTGAATCAATTTGCAAAAATTTGACATTTTATAATATTGCCTTTAAATCAAATAAACATGATTTATTCCTCTGTTAGTTCAGGGTTTCCTTAATTTCTCTCAATCATTTTTTAATGCATTAAGGTCTCTCATATTGTTTGTTAGATTCATTCTTAGGTACTAGATATATCTGACATTATTGTAAATAGTGTCTTTATAAAATGTATTTTTAAACTCTGACTCCAGGTAGAAATAGAGATCGTCTTTACACATTGAGTGTGTATGCAACAACTTTTCAAACCTCTCCTGCTCACTCTAATGGTTTGTTTGAACATAACTTTGAATTTTATTGTGCATATACAGTCATATCATCTGTGAATAATAATAGTTTAATTTCTTACTCTTCAGTTATTATCATAAACACATTTTATTAAAGTAGAAAAATTTTATCAAGCTAAAGTGGTTTCCTTCTCTTTCCAGGAGGCCGTGATTTAATTTTTGGTGTAAAGTGGGGGCTGCTGGTCTTCTTGGCCTTGTTCTCTGGAATAAAGATCAAGCCCCATGGAAGACAGTGATCCGAAAGCCAGGGCTCACCTTCCTGAGTCACGCTTTCCCTCCAATGCCGGATGCCATGTCTTCAATGCATTTTTAATATACATTCTGTCCAGTCTTTCTCATTGTTTCACTGAAGACCTGGTTCAGACTTCCTAATCTACCATTTCCAAAAGCGGAAATCTGTATTCTATTATTTTTAACTTTATAAATTAGTCTTGCTTTGGTAAAATAACACAGTTAATGCTGGCTTTATTTACTCATAGTTACTGTTCTCTTTTTTCACAGACGCATTTTCCATCTCAGAAACTTCTTCTGGAATCACCTTCCTTTCTTCCCAAAAGAAGTCTCCTCTGTGGGGTTCTATCACCAATAAGCTCAAGATCTGTCGGTTGGAGGTGTCTTTGTTCTGCTCTGGTTCTAGGGGTTTTGTTGGGTGTGCCTCTCTGTCACATTGAAGTCATCAGTCTCTTTTCTGGCCACCATTGTTGCTGCTGAGAGAAGGCTGCCAGACTAATTGTCATCCAACTTTAGATTATTTCTCTTTTCTTTCTGGGTGTTTTTAAGACCTTCTTTGACCTTCTTATTATTGAGATAGGATCTCACTCTATATCCCAGGCTGGAGTGCACTGGCACAATCTCCACTTACTGCAACCTCCACCTCCCTAGTTCAAGCAATTCTCCCACCTCAGCTCCTGAGTAGCTGGGACTACAGGCGCACACCACCATGGCCCATGAAATTTGTTGTTGTTGTTGTTGTATTTTTAGTAAAGATGAGATTTTACCAGGTTAGCCAAGCTGGTCTTGAACTCCTATCCTCAAGTTATCTGCCTGCCTTGGCCTCCCAAAGTGCTGGGATTACAGGCATGAGCTACCATGCCCGGCACTTTTTTGCCTTTGCTATTCTATAATTTCTGTATGGCAAGCTATAATGAGATTTCTTTTTATTTACTCTCTGGAAGTCATTGTGTTTGTGATTCTGAGAATTTATGTTCTTCATGTGCATGGAAGCTTCCCAGGCACTGTATCTGCAAGTACTGCCTCTCTGCCAGTCTTTACATTCCTTTCTGAAACTTCCATTAGATGCGTGCTAGACTTCTCACCCGATGAGCCGTGTGCTGGGTTTCTGCATCTCGCCTGCCATCTTCTTCGCATCTTCCATTTCTTTGTCTCTTGATGTGATGCTCTGGATACCTTATTGAGATCTGTTTTCCCATTCACCAATTATCTCTGCACCTGGTTTAATCAGCTGTTCAATCCCATGTATTTTAACTTTAACATACTGTTGATTTCTTCAAGAGTTTTTCTGTTTATTTTTAAATCTGCATGATCATTTATCTCTTGTTTGTTAATATTTTGTCTCTCTTTTGTTTGTTCATAGAACATATAATTATTTTATATTTTGAGTGTAACATTCTAATATTTGAACTTTTGGGGTCTGATTCTGCTTTTTGTTATTTCTCCCAATTGCTCAAGTTCCTTTATTTCCCTGTTTTATTACTTATTTGTTGTTTGGTGTGTTTGTTTCTTTATGATTGGGACTTCCCCTTTTCAGGGGAAAGATTTGGATTTGCTTCCTTCAGGAACCTGGGAGACTTCCTTTCTGGGACCCTTTTAATCTGAGTCTCAGCTTGTGTTGCTGCACCCTGCAGACAGTAAGATGGTGATTCTCAAAGCCAACACATCAACATCTTGGGGGACTGCGTCCCGTTGCACCCAGAGCCAAGGCCAGGAGACTCAAGTTCCCCTGCTCTCTTTGCTTGAAAGTTGAGATTGACTTTTATTTTCTGTCAGGATGTGGGCCTGCAGGGGTTCTGGCTTCCTATCCTGCCTTCCTGCAAGGGTGCAAGTCCCCGGAGGGCAGCATCCACCCTGGGTATTCGCCAGACTTGGTGCTCATTTAGTTTTAAATATTGGCTTTGTTGGCAGCAGCTGAGTATTATCTTAATTTTTGAAGCTGATTTGCGTACTCGAGACAATGTCTTCTGTATTTTTCCAGCACTGTTTAGATTTGTTGTGGTAATAGAATACCTTGCAGTGGTTTTGTTCTGTGTTAACTTAGCTACGTTGACTTGGAAGTATTCCCATAATTCCCTTCCCTGTATGACTCCTGAATAGAATTGGCCAAAAGAAAAAGTTGTACCTAATTTTAGAAGGTGGAAACAGAGTGAAAGCTGTCGTGGTCAGATTGAGAGGCAGATACAGGGAATCAGGCAGCCACAAGCATGTCTTCCCTCTCCTTCAATTCAAGTTCGGCCGTGGTCCCTCATGACCAGCCCTCTGGGCCCACAGGGACCAACAGCAACCCCATGCCCTCTGCTGGGCAAAGCATTGGCCTTCTATGTCCTTTGACACCAGCTCCCCCTTGCAGCCCCACCTGGGCAACTGGATGTGTCTGGGTACCCAAATTTCTCTGCAAAGCACACTGTTGAGGTGGTGCACTGCTGCCTTTGACCCTCCAGCTCTGCGCTGTATGTGGCATGGACTACTTCCTGTGATAAATGTTACTCCACAACACTCACAGCATTCTTCCCAGAATGAAGGTTTCTGAGATGTCTGGTCTGCAATATTGCCCAAAACCGAAAGCCGAATGCAGAGATTTTTGCATTTTTGGAATTCACAGATTTTTGCAAATTTGATGACATTTAAGGATCTTCACCTTAGAAAACAAGCAAAAGTATATACCAACAAAATGTGGCCTACATTTTAGGGATCATAAGTAAAGAATCTCTGATGAGTTGTTAGAGGCAAATACCTTTTTGACTATTGTCTAATGATAAAATCATAGAAAACAAGTCAGTCATCTGGCATGAAGTATTATATGTATTTGAATTTTCCCCATAACTTGTTTGCCTCTTTAAAAATATAAATTCATAGTTGTTATCACACTTTCTAACATGAATTATGTATTTTTATTTCTCCTTTAAACCACACTTGCCATAATCTTCCCTTAGCTTAATGCTCAGGTTTGTCAAAAGTATAAAATCATGTAATATAAATATTTGAAGGAAATTGAAGATCATCTTTGATCATAGACTCAGTTGTTGGAAGAGAAATTGTAGATTATTTAAATCCAACCTTTTCTGGTGCTGGGCTGTTCTAATTTGCACTGGTGACTTCTGAATGGTGAGCCCTTCCAAAGGACTCACACACTGATGCTGGACAGCTTGAAAAAAACCTCCTGAGACTGATGGCCATGTTTGCCCCATGGCTTCTATCCTTCAGCCTCCATACTCAGCGTCCAGAGCCTAGTCACTCTTCCAGATGGCAGCCCTCTGGGCATTTCCCGTCAGCTCCCCTATATCTTCACATCCTTTCCTGTGGTGTCCCCCTCCTACCCCTTTGCCTATCCTCACGTGCAGGCTTTTTAGTGCAGACCCATCCAGCCTGCTTGTCAAGGATGCCTTCTACCCCTTTGCCTATCCTCACGTGCAGGCTTTTCAGTGCAGACCCATCCAGCCTGCTTGTCGAGGATGGCTTCTTATTTTATGAATAGCTCTTTTGCAATGTGAAGCCTACACCCCAGCTCCTCAAATGAAGGGATTATTCCTTACTCATTTTAACCTTAAACATGAGCTGCATTGATGCTGGTTGCATTTTAGACAAATATGAGGGAATGATCTCTCCCTAGTGGTGTGAATAAAAGCTGGTGGCAGTGTGAATGAAAACTGGGAAAGGTGTGTTTCTCTCTGGCTGTGGCTTATTGCTTAATACCAATTATTGTTCAAAGGAAATGAAGAACAAAATCTAAATGTTAATGACTTCAGCAAAGTGTCTGAAGAGGGATTGCATTAGGCCTGGGGTATGCTGAGGGACAGGATAAGGGAATGTTTAAAAAAGGAAGGTGACATGGCAATTCCCTTCTAGAGATCTAAGCAAGAAATTGTTAGGCAGGCAAAGTCCCTTCGTACAAAGCTAGCACAAGCTTTGATGTTGCAAAAAATCATATCTTTAACTCATATAATGTATTTGCATTGGAATGAGTCAGTTCTCAAAATCAGAGTTGGGATTGGCATGTACAACATCTACTCTTACCCTCCACGTTGACATTTCTCAGGACAGGCTCGCCTACCATTGGCAGATGACTCTAGCTTTCAAATAGTGAGCTAAGTTCAGGCACCTGCTGAATGGTTTTTGGCACAGAACATCATCACTATCATATTTCTAACTTGTCACATCAGTAAAATATGCTGTGATAGGAAAAAGAATTTTGCTGCTTAAGGAGTGTAATTCAGAAACCCATATCCACTTTTGTCAGACATCACAACAGAGCAGATGGCTGTGAGAAGGAAGTCCTCACTTGACAACCTTCCCTTTTCTTTAATTCCATGTGATTTGGTGGAGTTTTCTGTTGGGGTTGGGGGTGGCTAGGAAACTAGGAGAGTGTTTTATCAAGTCTATTACATGGGCTTCTGAAATGGACCTTGGGTAACCTCACATTTCATACCACATTATGCATTTGACTGAAAGGTGTCGTATTTAGTAGTTGTACTACTTTAAAACTGTCATTCTCTCATACCCAATTTGTCCTTCGTATAACGACAGGAGTTTTCTATCTAAAGTACAAGTTGGATCAATTCACAGATCCTCAAAAACTTTCAGAGACACTTGTAACCTTTCCTTAAACCACTTCTTTTGTTTGTTTTTAAATATCTCAATGGAGGTATATTTTGCATCTTACATATATCACTGTCTTCAAATTTATAAGTCAATGATTTTTAGTAAATTCGCAACGTTGCTCACCCATCACCACAAATCAGCTTTAGAGCATTTCATCACCCAACATGATTCCTTGTGTGCATTCATCTGCCTACTCATCTACTTTCTTCGTAGCTTTGCCTCTTTTGGATATTTCTTCTAAATTGAATCACGCGATTTGTAGAGTCTTGTGCCTGGCTTTCTTTACTCAATGTAATGTTTTGAGGCTCATCCATGTCCTAGCATGTATATGACATTCTTCCCTTTTTTTGCAGAACTGTATTCTATTGTCTACTCATTTACAGTTGATGGACATTTGTGTTGTCAATTTTGGGGTATGATAAAAAGTGCAGCAATGAAACCTGTAAAAGTTTTTGTGTAGATGTATATTTTCACTTCTCTTGTATGGATATGTAAGCTTGAAATTACTGGATCATATGGTAAATGTACACTTAACTTTTTAAGAAACTAACAAACTGGTTTCCAAAGTGGCCACACTAACTGTATTAGTTTGTTCTCACACTGCTAGAAAGACATACCCGTGACTGGGTAATTTGTAAAGAAAGAGGTTTAATTAACACACAGTTTCACATGGTGAGGAGACCTCAGGAAACTTACAATCATGGTGGGAGGTGAAGGGGAATCAAGGCGCATCTTACATGGCGGCAGGAGGGCAGGCAGGGGAAGTGCCATGCTTTCAGACCATCAGATCTCATGAGAACCCACTCAATATCACGAGAACAGCATGGGGGAAAGCATCCTCATGATTCAACCACCTCCCACCAGGTCCCTCCCTCAACACCTGGGGATTATGATTTGAGATGAGATTTGGGAGAGGACACAGAGCAAAACCATATCACCATCTTATATTCCCACCAGTAATGTATGAGCATTCCAATTTTTCCATATCCTCTCCAACATTTGTTGTTGTCTGTCTTTGTAAAATTATAGCTATTCTAGTGGATGTGAAATAGTATCTTGTGGCCGGGTGTGGTGGCTCACACCTGTAAGTCCAGCACTTTGGGAGGCCGAGGTGGGTGGATCACAAGGTCAGGAGTTCCAGACCAGCCTGACCAACATGGTGAAACCCCATCTCTACTAAAAATACAAAAATTAGCCAGGCGTGATGGCATGTACCTGTAATCCCAGCTACTCAGGAGGCTGAGGCAAGAGAATCATTTGAATCTGGGAGGCAGAGGTTGCAGTGAGCCCAGATCATGCCATTGCACTCCAGCCTGGGTGACAGAGTGAGACTGTCTCAAAAAAAAAAAAAAAAAAGAAAAGAAAAAGAAGAAATAGTACCTTGTGGATTTAATTAGCATTTCTCTAATGACTAATTGTGTCGAGCGTCTTTTCATGTGCTTATTAGTCATTTGTACATCTTCTGTGCAGAAATGTCTATTGAAATTTTGTGCTGATGTTTTCATTGGGTTATCTTTTTATTATTAAGTTGTAAGAGTTGTTTGTATATTCTGGACAGAAGACCTCTATTAGATATGTGTTTTGCAAATACTGTCCCCAGCCTATTGCTTGTTTGGCAACTTTCCCCAAAATCAACTGACTATAAATATAAGAATTTGTTTTCAGACTAGCAATTCTGTTCCACTGAGCTGTATGTCTATCCTTAAGCCAGATCATACTATCTTGATGATACTTCTAACAAACTTAGAAGTCTTTTAATTTTGCTCTGCTTTTTCAAAACTGTTTTGTCTATTCTATATCTTTTGGACTTCCATATTTTAAAATTCATATGCAACCAAAAAGGAGCCTGAGTAGACAAAGCAACCCTAAGCAAAAAGAACAAATCAGGCATCACCTCATTAGACTTCAAACTATACTACAGGGCTATAGTCACCAAAACAGTATGGCACTGGCACAAAATAACAGATATATAGACAATGGAACAGAATAGAGAGCTGAGAAATAGTACCACACACCTATAGCCATCTGGTCTTTGACAAAGCTGGCAAAAACGAGCAATGGGGAAAGAACTCCTTATTCAATAAATGGTGCTGGGATAACTGGCTAGCCATATGCAGAACATTGAAACTGGACCTTTTTCTTATACCGTATACAAAATCAACTCAAGATAAATTAAAGCCTTAAATGCAAAACTTAAAATTATAAAAACTGTGGAAGACAATCTAGCAAATACCATTCTGGACATAGGAACTGGAAAAGATTTTATGACGAAGATGCCCCAAGCAATTGCAACTAAAGCAAAAATTGACTAACGGGATTTTGATTGAACCAAATAGCTTTTGCACAGCGAAAGAAACTATCAACAGAGTAAACAGACAACCTACAGAGTGGGAAAAAATATTTGCAAACTATGCATCTGACAAAGGTCTAATATCTGGCATCTATAAGAAACTTAAATTTACAAGAAACAACCCGTTAAAAAGTGGGCAAAGAACATGAACAGACACTTTTCAAAAGAAGACATGCACACAGCCAACAAGCATATTAGAAAAAGGTTAACATCACTGATCATTAGAGAAATGCAAATCAAAATCACAGTGAGATACCATCTCACACCAGTCAGAATGGTTATTATCAAAAAGTGAAAAAATAACAGATGCTGATGCGGTTGTGGGGAAAGGGAATGCTTATTACACTGTCGGTGAGAGTGTAAATTAGTTCAGCCATTGTGGAAGGCAGTGTGGTGATTCTTCCAAGAATTAAACAAGAATTATCACTTGATCAGTGATACCATGACTGGGTATATACCCAAAGGAACGTAAATCATTCTACCATAAAGACGCACGTATGAGTATGTCCTCACAGCACTATTCACAATAGCAAAGAAATAGAATCAACCTAAATGCCCATCAGTGGTAGACCGGAGAAAAATGAATGTAGTACATACACACCATGGAATACTAAGCAGCCATAAGAAATAATGTGATCATGTAATTTGCAGCAACATGGATGGAGCTGGAGGCCACTATCCTAAGTAAACTAAAACAGGAACAGAAAATCAAATGCTGCTGTTCTCACTTGTAAGTGGGAACTAAATAATAAGAACACAAGGACATAAAGAGGAGAACAACAGACACTGGGGCCTACTTGAAGATGGAGGCTGGAGGAGGGAGAGGATCAGAACACATACCTATTGGGTACTGTGCTTACTACCCGGGTGACAAAATAATCTGTACAACAAACCCCCATGACTTGAGTTTACCTATATAACAAGTCTGCACATGTACCTCTGAACCTTAAATAAAAGTTAAAAGAAAAAATAATTTTAAAATCACTTTGTCAACTTTTGCAAGAAAGCCCACTAGAATTTTGATAGAGACTGTGTTGAATCTAAAGGCCAATTTGTAGAGACTTGCTATTTTAACAACATTTAGTCGTCCAGTCTGTGACCTTGGATGGCCTTTCCATTTATTTAGATATTAATTTCTCTCAGCAATATTTTGAAATTTTCAGTGCAACAGTATTGCATTTTTTGGTTAATTTTATTCCTAAGTATTTTATCTTTTGTGATGATATTGTGAATGGTATTGTATTCCTAATTTCATTTTTGGATTGTTTATATTTTGTATATAGAAATACAATTGTTATTTTCAGCTATATATTGATCCTGTATGTTGTGACCTTACTATACTTATTAGCTCCAGTAAATTGCACATATTTAAAGTGTACAATTTGGTAAGTTTTGATATATGCATACATCTATACAATCATTGACATAATCAAGAGAACGAACCTGTCCATCACTCCACAAGCTTCATATCTCTTAATGATGTTGCCCTTCTGACCCTACGTGCACACCCTCCTCCAGGCACCTACTCATACTCATCTGCTTTCTGTCACTGCAACACTAGAGTTTTACAGAAATGGAACCATACTGGACATATTCTTTTTTTTTTCTTTTTGAGACGGAGTCTCACTCTGCCATCAGGCTGGAGTGCAGTGGCACGATCTCGGCTCACTGCAACCTCTGCCTCCTGGGTTCAAGTGATTCGCCTGCCTCAGTCTCCCGAGTAGCTAGGATTAGAGGTGCCTGACACCATGCTCATCTAATTTTTGTATTTTTAGTAGAGACAGGGTTTCACCATGTTGGCGAGGCTCGTCTCCATCTCTTGACCTCGTGATCCGCCAGCCTTGGCCTCCCAAAGTGCTGTGATTACAGACATGAGCTACCGCGCCAGGCCAGACATACTCATTTTTATCTGTCTGCCTTCACTCACCATAATTGTTGCAGATTCATTCATGTTGTTGCATGCGTCAATATTAATTACTTTGTATTACCCCTGAGAACTATTCCATTGTGTATACATACCACTGTATGCTTATCCACTCATCTATGGGTGAAACCATGCCCCAACCCCAAGTTTTTGGTTCTTATAAATAAAGCTGCTGTGAACATTCATGTAAAAATCTTTGTAGGGCATGTGCCTCGTTTACACCAGGGTAAACACTGGGGGGTACAATGGCAAGATCGTATGTTAAATGCACGCTGAGGCAGGCGGATTGCCTGAGGTCAGGAGTTTGAGACCAGCCTGGCCAACATTGTGAAACCCCCTCTCTACTAAAAATACAAAAATTAGCCAGGTGTGGCAGTGCACGCCTGTAATCCCAGCTACTTAAGAGGCTAAGACAGGAGAATTGCTTAAGATGCTAAGACAGGAGAATTACTTGAACCTGGGAGGAGGAAGTTGCTGTGAGCCGAGACCTTGCCATTGCACTCCAGTCTGGGCAAGAAGAGCGAAACTCCATCTCAAAAAATAAAGAAAGAAATAAAAAATAATGCATGCTGAAATGTACGGAAAACTGCATTCTAAAGTGTTTGTACTGTTTCATATGCAGGAAAATTCTAATTGCCCACATCCTCATTAATACTGGGTATGAACAGTCTTATTAATTTTTGTCATTCTAATAGGTGTGTAGTGGTTTCTCATCATGGTCTTAATTTGCGTTTCCCTAATGACTAATGTTATTAAAGATATTTTATGTGATTACTTGCTATCCATATATCTTCTTTGATACGGCACCTGCTCTAATATTTTGTCCACTTAAAAAATTGGGTTTTTATTTTTTATTGCGTTTTGAGCGTTCTTGATAGATTCTGGACATACGTCCTCTGTCAGATGTGCGATTTGCAAATACTTTGTCATGATAGTTTTTCATGCTCTTAAACTGTCTTTGGAAGAACAGAAATGCATAGTTTTGATGAGTTCCAACTTATAATTTTTAAAATTTTATGTATTGTGCTTTAGGTACATTATCTGAGAAGTCTTTACCTAAAATTTTATTTTACCTGTATTTTCTTCTAGAAGCTTTAGAGTTTGAGTTTTACATTTATGTCTGTGGAACACTTGAGTTAAATTTTTGCATGATGTGAGGTACCTTTCAAAGTTTATTTTTTGCATATAGAAGATTAATTATTTTCAGCACCATTTGTTGAAAACTATCCCTTACCCACTGAATGATTTTGCACCTTTGTCAAAATTAGTGTCTGTACTAATGTGTCTGTTGCTGGAATCTGTACTTTGTACCTTTGACTTGTCCATTTTGAAAGTTATAATACACATTTTGATTTCCATAACTTTATAATAAGACTTCAAGTAGAGTGATTCCTCCAATATTATTCTTACTTTTTCAACATTCTTTTTCATAGGTCCTTGCAATTTCATATGAATTTTCAAATCAATTTGTCAGTTTCAACAGAAAGCCTTATGAGATTTTGTTTGGGATAACATTGGATCTCTAAATCAATTTGGAGAAAATTGACATCTTAACAATACTGAGTCTTCTGACCTATGAATAATATGTGTATTTTCATTTATTTAAGTCTTTAATTTCTCTTAGCAGTATTTTATAGTTTTCACTACATACATATTTTTTGTTGGATTTATCTTTTTCCTATTTTAATACTATTATAAATTATATTTTTTTAATTTAAATTTCTGAATATTTTTGCTAGGATATAGTAACAAAATTGATTTTCAAATATTGGTGTATTATCCTGCAACCTTGCTAAACTATTTTATTTTCCCTAGTAGCTTTTGTAGATTTCACTGAATTTTTGTTATCAGTGATCATGCCATCTAGGAACAAACACAGTTTTACCGCTTTGCCAGTCTGTATGCTTTTTATGTTTTGTTCCAGCCTGAGTGCACGGGACAGGACCTCCAATACTATTGAATAGACGTGGTGACCGTGGACATCCTTATGTTATTCCTGATCTTAGCTGAAAAGCAGTCACTATTTCAGCATTGAGTATGATGTTAGCTGTAATTTTCTTATAGATGACCTCTATCTGGGTGAGGAAGTTTGCTTTTATTTCTTGTTTGCTAAGTTTTTCTTTATGAAAGCAGATGTTGGAGTTTATAAAACGCCTTTTCTGTTAAACTGAGATAATCATATAGCTTTTATTTTTCAGTTTGTCAATATGGTGACATATTGATTGATTTTCAAATGTTAGACAAACTTTATATTTATGGGATAAACTGTACTTGGTCCTGATATATTATTGTTTTAATATATTGGTGGATAGTTTGCTAAAGTTGTGTTTAGATGATTTCTTCGTCTGTGTTTATGAGGGATATTTATCTATTCTTCTTTTCTGATGATATATTTTGAAATTAGGGTAATTCTGGTCTCCAATAATGAATTGGGATGTATTACCTCCACTTCAATTTTATGCACATGTTTGTGGCAAACTGATATATTTCTTTCTAACATATTTGCTATAATTTACTAATAAAGGGATCTGGTCACAGAGGGGTGGGTGTGTGTAGGTGTGTGTATAATATTCTTTTTTTTTTTTTTTTTTTTGAGACGGAGTCTTGCTCTGTTGCCCAGGCCGGAGTGCAGTGGCGCGATCTCGGCTCACTGCAAGCTCCGCCTCCTGGGTTCACGCCATTCTCCTGCCTCAGCCTCCAGAGTAGCCAGGCTACAGGTGCCCCCCACCACGCCCGGCTAATTTTTTTGTATTTTTAGTAGAGACGCAGTTTCACCGCGTTAGCCAAGATGGTCTCGATCTCCTGACCTCGTGATCCGCCCACCTCAGCCTCCCAAAGTGCTGGGATTACAGGCGTGAGCCACCGCGCCCCGCTGTGTATAGTATTCTTAACTGAAAATTTGATTTCTTAAATAGATATAAGGCTATTAACATTGTCTATTTTTCAGTGAGCTTTGATAGTTTGTATCTTTCAAGAAATCTTTCATTTAATATATGCCTTCGAATGTATAGGCTTAAAGTTGATCATAATGTTTCTTGATTATTCTTTTAATACCTATTGATTGAGTTTACAGTGTCATCACCTCTCATTCCTATACTAGTAATTTTTGTCTTCTGTCTTTGTTTCTTGATCAGTTTATCAATTATGTAATCTTAAAGAACTAGCTTTGGTTTTATTCATTCTGTTTTCTTTTTCTTTGGTTTCCATTTTTATCTTTTCTTTCTTCTGCTTTGGGTTTAATTTACCATTATTTAATTTAATTAATTTATTTATTTTGAGACAGAGTCTTTCTCTGTTGCCCAGGCTGGAGTGCATGGCTTGATCTTGGCTCACTGCAGCCTCTGCCTCCAGGGTTCAAGCGATTCTCCTGCCTCTACCTCCTGAGTAGTTGGGATTACAGGCACCCACCACCACATCCAGCTTATTTTTGTATTTTTAATAGAGGCAGGGTTTCACCATGTTGGCCAGGTTGGTCTCGAACTCCTGACCTCAAGTAATCCACTCGCCTCTGCCTCCGTAAGTGCTGGGATGACAGGTGTGAGCCACCGCGTCCTGTCTAATTTACCATTATTTTTATAGTTTCTTAAAAAGGAAGCTGTTGTCCCTAATTACTCCTTTAGCCACACATTCTGATATAGTGCGTTTTCATTTTCATTCTGTTTGAAATACTTTATAATTTACCTCTTGGTTTCTTTGACCTATGAGTTATTTAAAAGTGTGTTATTTTGTTTCCATATATCTGGGCATGTTCAACATAGCTTTCTCTTATTAATTTCTAATTTAATTCCATTTTTTTTCAGAGCACATAATTTTACGACTTGGAAACCTTTCCAATTTGTTTAGTCTCTTATTATGGTCCAGAACATGCTCTACACAGGTAAACTTTATGTGTACACTTGAAGAGAGTCTGCATTCTGCTGTTGTTGGCTGGAGTATTCTATAAACGTAAGACAAGTTTGTTGATAGCATTGTTAAAGTGGACTATATCATTGCTGATTTTCTTTCTACTTTTTCAATCAGTTATTAAGGGAAAAGTAGTGGAATTTCTGGTCATAATTATTCATTTTTCTGTTTTTCTCTGCACTTATATCAGTTGTGGTCTAATGTATTGTGAAGCTCACACAGGTTTTCAGTTATTACTCAGTTATTCAGTTCAGAAAGTTTTCACATTTGTTTGAGCTTTTTGATCAGTTGATCCCCTTTTCACTATAAAGTGGCCTTCTAAGTCCCTATTGAGAATCTTTGCTCTGAAACTTTTTTGTCTGATATAAAATAGTCCAACTTTCTTTTGACAGTGTTAGTGTGATATATATTTTCCGTATGCTTTTAACTAATTTTTGTGTTTATATTTAAAGTGGTTTTCTTATAGGAAGCAGATACATGGGTCTTGATTTTCATCCAATCTGACAATATCTTCATTTTAATTGGATGTCTAGTCAGATTACATTTAATATGACTATCGATTTTATAGGTTTCAGTTCTTAATTAAGCTTGCTCTGTGTTTTCTATTTGTCCTGTCTTTTCTTTGCCCCCCTTTCCTGTTTTTTTGCATTCTTTTAATGGTAAATATGTTATAATTTTACTCATCTGTTGGCTTATTGGTTATAATGTTTTTTAAAAATTTGGTGATTACTATAGTATTTATAGCATTCGTCTTTAATTTATCACAGTCTATCTTGAAGAGATACCATACTTCTGCACACAGGAGAGCCTTAAAATAGCACCTACCATCTTTCTCCTCTCAGTTGGTAAGCTATTTTTGTCAAATATTTTATTTATTCATGTGTTATCAAGTCTACACTATCTTATTTTTTTCTTTAAACAGCCAATTAACTTTGAAAGATATCTAAGTAAAAGGGGAAAATCTTACACATTTACCAGGGTAAGTACTGTTTCCTGTACACATCATTCCTTTCTGCACACCTGTATTTCCATCTGGAATAATTTTCTTTCTGTACGGAGGATTTCCCTTCACATTGCTGGTAGTGCAGGCGTTGTCATTATAAGTTATAAATTATTGTCATTATAAATTCTTTTAGCGTTAGCATTTCTGCAAATGTCTTTATTTTGCCTTTGTTTTTGAAAGACTTAGCCTGTGTGTAGAATTCTAGGTTTATAATTTTTTCTTTCAGTCCTTTAAAGAGGCTGCTTTGTGTCTTCTAACATTATTTCTGATGAGTAACAGGCTGTCATCCTTATCCTTGGGTTGTTTCTCTTTTTGTGTGTGTGTGTGTATAATGAGTTTGTTTTTCTCTGTCTGTTTTTAAGATGTTCTATTTATCACAGGTTTCCCATCATTTTAAGCCCAGGATTTGTTAAGCTTCTTAGATATGTAGATTTATTATTTTATCAATATCAATTAAGTTACCAATAAAAAACTTGTTAGCCACGATTTCTTTACTTTTCGCTCTGCTCCTCCCTCCATCCACCCCTTTACAGATTCAATATACAGGTATGTTAAATCTCTTAAGGTTGTCCCATAAGGAACTGATTGAATTTTTCTCTAATTTTTTTATCTCTTTGTGCTTTATTTTGAGCAATTTCTTTTGTTACGTCTTCATGTTTACTCTTCCTTTCTTCTGCAGTGTGTAATCTACACATCCAGTGTAATTTTCACTTCAAACATTGGAGTTTTTGACTTTAGAATTTCTGTTTTGTTCTTTAGTTTATATCTTTCACATTTCTAAGAAACTTTTGAACATATGGAATACATTTGTAATCATTTTAAATGTCCTTGTCTGCTAAATATAACATCTGTGTCAGTTCTGGATAGGTTTTGGCTGATTATTTTTCTCCTTGTGGTTTTTTTTCCCATTTCTTCATGTATTTGCTCATCTTTGATTAGATGTCAGGCATTTTACTTAGGTGCTGGATATGACTATTAACATTTTGATGTACATAGTAGGTATGTATATGTGTTTGTGGGATACATAAGATACTTTGACATATTTTTAGCTTCCACAAATGAGTGAGAACATGCAAAGTTTGTCTTTCTGTGCCAGGCTTATTTCACTTAACATAATGTCCTCCAGTTTGAACCATGTTACTGGAGGTAAAAGGACCTCATTCTTTTGTTACGGCTGGATAGAACTCAATTGTGAACATGCACCATATTTTCTTTACTCATCCAACTGTTGATGGAAATGTAGGTTGATTTCAAATCTTGGCTATTGTGAATAATGCTGCAATAAGCATTGGAATGAAGATATCTCTTTGATATACTTTGATTTCCTTTATTTTGGGTATATACCTATGTATTAGTCCATTCTCACACTGCTACGAAGAAATACCTGAGATTGGGCAATTTATAAAGGAAAGAGGTTTAATTGACTCACAGTTCCGCGTTGCTGAGGAGGCCTCAGGACACTCACAATCACAGTGGAAGGCAAAGGAGAAGCAGGTACCTTCTTCACAGGGCGGCAGGATGGAGTGAGTGCAAGCAGGGGAAATGCCAGACACTTATAAAACCATCATATCTCCTGAGAACTCACTCGCTGTCATGAGAACAGCATGGGGGAAACTGCCCCCCATGATCCAATCACCTCCACTTGGTCGTGCCCTTGACACATGGGGATTATTGGGGTTAGGAGGATTACAATTCAAGATGAGATTTTTGGTGGGGACACAGCCGAACCTTATCGACCTAGAAGAGGGATTGCTAGATCGTATGGTAGTTGTATTCTTAGTTTTTTGAGGAGCCTCCATACTGTTCTCCAAGTGGCTGTATGACTTTATATACCCGCCAACACTGCATGAGCTCACTCTTTTGTCCTATGAGCTCACTCTTTTGCCCAAAATCTTGCCAGCATTGGTTATTTCCTGTCTTTTGGATAAAAGCCATTTTAACTGGGATGAGATGATATTTCATTATAATTTTGATTTGCATTTCTCTGATGATCAGTTATGTTGAGTACCTTTTCATATACCTGTTTCACATTTGTATGTCTTCTTTTGCAAAATGTTTATTCATATCTTTTGCTCATTTCTAATTGAATTATTAAATATTTTTCCTATTCAGTTATTTGAGCTCTTTATATATTGAAGGGTTATTAATCCTTTGCCAGATAGTTTGTAAATTTTTCTCCTATTGTGTGGGTTATTGCTTCACTTTATTGATTGTTTCCTTTGCTGTGCAGAAGCCTTTTAACTTGATGTGATCTGATTTGTCCACTTTTGCTTTGGTTGCCTGTGTTTGTAGAATATTCCTCAAGAAATCTTTGCCCAGACTAATGTCCTGGAGAGTTTCCTCAATGTTTTCTTTTAGCAGTTTCATAGTTTCAGGTCTTAGATTTTAGTCTTTAATCCATTTTGATTTGATTCATGGCAAGAGATAGGGTTTTAGTTTCACTCTTCTGCATATGGATATTCAGTTTTCCCAGCATCATTTATTGAAGAGACGTCCTTTCCCTAATGTATGTTTTTGGGACTTTTGTTGAAAATGAGTTCACTGTAGATGTATAAATTTATTTCTGAGTTATCTATTCTGCTCCATTGGTCTATGTGTCTCTTTTTATGCCAGTACCATGCTGTTTTGGTTACTATAGCTCTGTAGTGTACTTTAAAGTCAGGTAATATGATTCCTCCAGTTTTATACTTTTTGCTCAGGATGGCTTTGGCTATTCTGGGTATTCTGTGGTTCCACATATGTTTTAATTTTTTTTTTTCTATTTCTGTGAAGAATATCAATGGCATTTTAATAGGAATGGCATTGAATCTGTAGATTGTTTTGGGTAGCATGGACATCTTAATATTTATTCTTCCAGTCCGTAAACATAGAATATCTTTTCATTTTTTTAAATGTCATCTTCAATTTCTTGTTTCAATGTTTTATAGTTGTTATTATAGAGATCTTTTACTTCTTTGGTTAAGTTTATTCCTAGGTATTTTATTTTATTTGTAGCTGTTATAAATGGGATTACTTTCTTTATTTCATTTGCAGATTGTTTGCTGTTGGCATACAGAAATGCTGTTGAGTTTTGTGTGTTGATTTTGCATCCCACAACTTTACTGAATTAGTTTATCAATTCTAATAGTTTTTTTGGTGGAGTGGTTTAGGTTTTTCCAAATATAAGATTATATCATCTGCAAACAAGGATAATTTAACTTCTTCCTTTTCAATTTAGATGCCTTTTATTTCATTCTCCTGTCTAATTGCCCTAGGTAGGACTTTGAGTACTATGTTGAATACCAGTGGTGACAGCGGGCATCCTTGTGTTCCAGATCTTAGAAGAAAGGCTTTTTGTTTTTCCCTATTGAGTGTAATACTAGCTGTAGGTCTGTTGTATATGGTTTTTTATTGTATTGTGTTATGTTCCTTCTATATGCAGTTTTTTGAGGGTTTTACCATGAAGGGATGTCAAATGTTATCAAATGCTTTTTCAGCATCAGTTGAAACCATTATATGGTTTTTGTCCTTAATTCAGTTGATATAATGTATCACATTGTTTAATTTATGTGTGTTGAACCATCCATGCATCCCAGGGATAAAGCCTGCTTGGTCATGATGAATGATATTTTTAATATGTTGTTAAATTCAGTTTGCTAGTATTTTGGGGAGGATTTTTGCATCAATGCAAAAATTGGGATAATTGGACTGTAGTGGATATTTTTATGTTACCATAAATATTATTGAATTATACCATAAATATTATTGAATGCTGTTCTGAGACACAGTTAAGTTAATGGGAAACAGCTTGATTCTTCCAGGTCTTGCTTCTCTGATTTGTGAAGTGGGTCCATGGCAGTACACTACCTAGAAATAACCATTGCCCACAATCAAGGCAAGACCTTCCTGAATATTTTTCCCAATGTATGATGAATTATGGTTTTTAAATCTGGTTGGTGGAAACAAGCATGAGTTATGGCCCTGTGTGAAGCACTGTTTTCTAATCTTTTTGGGTAGCTTTTTCCCTAACCTCATGTAAACCCCTCCCACATCCACCGCTCCATACTCATCAGTACTTTGCTGAATATCTCAGGGCATTCTTTTTGCAGAACGTTAGGGTTCTCTCTCGGTCAGCACTCTGCTTCTCAAATTCTGGCCACCTTGGATTTCCAGAGTAGCAGTTCTGTCTCCTGAACTCATGGGAACCACCAGGCCCCACTGGGCCTCCCTTTCCTTGTGCTATGGCCTGGGGCTCCCTCAAGACAGTGAGGAGCAGCGTCCCAGGGCTCACCTCATAAATGCACCTGACTCTTATATGTTGCTGTTCTTCATTTCCCCAAGCCTGGCATCCTGAAAACTGTTGCTTGGTATGTTTCTTCGGATTTTCTCCTTAGATTGTTTAGGATCAGACAGCGAATCTTGTCTGTGGCAGTAGAAGTCTCTCCTCACTCCTTAGCCTGACATTCAAGGCCTTCTATGACCTGGCCACAATCTGCCTTTCCAACCTACTATTTCAACATATGCCTATTTTTTGTAATTATCTAAAAAGCCTACATATTTTCTGTTTTTGAGCCTTTGCACATGTTAAACACTTTTTCCACTATCTCCTGATTATCACTTTTTGATGCTTCACATCCTAGGTAGATGTCTCCGCCATGGAAAGGGCTTCCACATATCCTATGGGGCAGGCATGGGGCGAGGTGCTGGAGAGGAGAAGGTGACCTCGACAGATGCTGTCCCTGCCCTGTGGAGCTCCTGGGTTGGCTCACAGGCCATCGTCACTCAGCACGGGAATCACAGTCTGGGTAAGGTGCCAGGAGCTATGGTAGGAGGAGCAGGAAGCCTCGCAGTCCAGCCTCGGAGTCTCAGAGGGGTTGACCTCCATGGGGAAACGGGAAGATTGCATGGACATTGCAGGCGTGAGGGGGAGCCCAGTCTGGTGTCTGGGAGACCATCGCACAGAGCAGAGCAGGGTGCAGTGAGGAGCTGGATGATGATGAAGACAGTGTGAGTGGGGAGAGGAGCGTGAGGAGACCTCCCAAGCCTGTTAAGAACTCCAGACTTTAGCTTGAGGGCAACGTGGAGCCCTCACTTGGTTTTAGTCCAGGTGCTGACATGTTCCTACTTATATTTGTAAGATTCATTTTAGCTTTGGTGTGTTCGGGGAACAAGACTGGAGCGGGGCACAATCCCCGGGAGAGGCAGTGGAAACCAGGAGCAGATGCTTGGCACCAGGATAGAGAGAAGCGGCTTGGGGAGGGAGGACCCAGGGATAAACTAAACATGGGCTCTGGGGGACAGGAGCAGATCAGAGTGATGCTGGGGCCTGGCAGTGGGGACAGGTGCACACCTTGCCTGTCTTTGGAATAGGGGGCGCTGGGAAGAGCAGCTTTGCAGAGAAAAGGTTACTTTGATCTCTCTGCCCAGATCGTCCCTTGCGTTTGAGAATTAATTGCTCCATTGCCTTGGCTTCCATGATTTTCCACTTAGCCATTAGGTTGTCTTACCTTGTGTTGGAATGTAATGGAGTTTAATTGTTCATGTGTTTCCCTGGCTTGCAATTGCCACAGGAAGCAGAGTCCGGCTATTGTGCCTCTTTTATTTCAGCTGCTATTATGGTCCCCAGAACAAAGTCCCACACACAATAGATGATTAATAAATTCTGGTGACTCAAATTAACAAAGGAGCTTATTTTTATGTGGCATAATGTGTGCATGATTGAACGCTTTTCCGTCATGAAACGCAGCACCGAGATGTCCTTTGCTATTTTCTCGAGGACTTTTGTAGGCATGAGATTTTAATTTCAAGATCTAAATAGATGTTCAACAGTGCTGAGTCAGACAAAAGATCTCAGTCTGATTTTTTTCACTGTCATAACATTTACGATCCCGTGGAGCCATAAATACCTCCCTCAGGCAGGAAGGAGAGAAGCAGACAGGAGCCTGGAGCATGGTAATAGGGCTGCTGAGGCACATAGTCCAGCCGGACCCTTGTCAGCTGTGATGTTAATAAGGGCAAGGAGCAGGCAGCGGCCCTGCCACGCACCGTGTGCAAATATGTTTTCACCAGGCATGGAGCTGGGAGCTCCTGCCCTGTAAAAGCTCGGTCACCAGGTGTCTGGAATCTCAATCTCAGAGCAGGGCTGGAAGGTGATTTCTATTAGCCAGGAATGTGCCTGCAGCTTATTGTTCTTGATAGAACCAGCACCCAGCCAGACACCTGTTGATCTGCATGTCAGGACATCAGTGAGGAAATACCAGCTCCTGGAGCAAAGTCCTTTAGCAAATACATGAGAGGCCTGGAAAAATCAATGCCTCTAATAGGAAGATATTTCTGGAGGTGCTGCTTTTATATTGAAGAGACAACAAGCTCTTGATAATACTTCAGAACTGAGAGGCAATATTTATTTTTAAAGTATTGGATCTAAAACACAGTGGGGCTTAAAAAAATACAAATAAAGCCATTTACCTCTTGTCGAGCCAGCTCTTGGGGCATTTCCAAGCCCATTTTGTACACCCAAAACAGAGCCTCTGAGGGTCCCCTCTCAGGTGCTTCCCCCAGGCTCTCCTCGACAGTGCTGTGGGCTATCTCCGTAAGACCCACCCGTACTCCCCGCTGCAGTGCCCAGCCCCCAACTCCAAACTGCTGGAGGCCTGATGTTTCCAGTGACTCCTAGAACTTCTACTGCCCCCATTTTTTCTTCCCTACAGCTTCACCAACAACAGATATTAAAGTCATTGAAATCCTTGGCTGGCAGGACAAGAATGTTATCTTGCTAAATTTCCCATTAATTTAATTACATAGCTGTGACATGTTCTCATACATTTATTTTCCATTTGTATTCCTTCCTTTGTTAATTGCCTATCCATATTCATTCTCTCCTAATTTTTTCTCATTGATTTTTGGGACACTTCATTCATTAAATTTATTAACCCTCTGATTTATGCCGTTAATGGTTTTTGTGAGTTAGCTCGCTCAATAAGTCTTCCCCCAGCCCTGTGAGGTTGGATTTATGATAATTTCCATTTCAAAAATTTGGAGGACTTTTTAATTTTGAGGTTTTTAAATGTTTAAATTTTATTTTATATACATATTTGCTTTAAGGAGTTGGGGGCGTTGCTGGTCTCACGCAATAAGAAGAAAGGTGGGGTGGGCAGTTCATCTGGCACGGTGGCTCCTTGACACCATCAGGGACGTCCACCATTCTTAGTTCTTGCTTGCCTCCACACATCCTGTTTCTGAGATTGGAAAATCCACCAGATTGTCCTGATGCTGATGGTCTGCCTAACCACCACGTCACACTGTCTCTTCTGAGTCCCTGCTCCAAGTGGACCTTCCAACTTGGAAAAGATAAATCTCTATGTGGCATCTTCCAGGGCTCTGTTGTGATTGCTTTTTGCGCTTAAATCTTTAACTATATGTGGATTAGATTGTGCATTACTCGAAAAAGCAGAACGTTATCCAATTACCAGCCAACTTCCCCGGCTCCCTAGACCCAGTAAACCTTCTGCCCATAAATGGTGATGACGTGTCCTTATCATGCTCTGTGTGCTCATGTGTTTGAGCTCCCATTTGGTTTCATTGGCTGTCTGTTTTTTTTTTTCCATTATTCAGGTCTCAGTTCCAATGTCTGCTGTCCAGAAAACCTTCCCGTGCTGCCCTTGCCAAGGCAGCATGGCTCTCTGAGTCACTCTCTGCCTTTGCTTCATCTCCGTGACAGCATTCATCGCTCTCTGAGTTTTCTTACCTATTTATTGGTTCTGGTATTTGTTGCTATCATCTCTTTTGTAATATAAGCTTCACGGCTTTGTCCCCCACAATCAGAACAGTGTCTTGCATTTGGTAGGTACCAAATAAGTATAAGCTCAATGAATGAATTCCAGTGGTTTTGATTACTGTGCTTTTAGAATGTGCTCTTCACACAGGACATAGAAGACAGAGGATGAGTTGGGAATGGCCAAGCCTGTGCTCCTGAAGAGCCAGATTATTTCCAAATCAGAGTTACACACCCCAGGCAAACCAGAGGGGACTTAGGGTCTGAGTGCCACATGCAGCCTTTCCTCACTGAGAACCCACATGGAGCCCATGTGCTGTGGGATGGGGCTCCTGTGTCCTCCTCTTTCTTGCCTGTGCCTCAGGACTTGTTCGTGCTTCTGCTCACAGTGAGCTCAGCTGACCACAGGGGACACCCCCTCCCCCTGGTGCTTCTCCCAGTAGCTGCCACCCCCCTCCATCCAGATGGAGCTGGCTGAGTTCTTCTGGAACTGCCCTTAGGGGTGTGTTCCCTGCATGCTCTGATGGCCAGGGTGTGGGGAAAGGGCATCCATGCTGCTGGGAAGTCCCTAAAGACCCCCTCATTTGACCATTCAATCACATTTCCTGCATACGTACACATCTCTGGCAAAGCAGCTGGCACCTCTCTTAGGGGCCAGTGCCCCATGGGATTGGAGATGGCTCAATTGGAACTAACTCTTTCCAATAAGAGGAATTTGGAGAAACAGTCATGTCTGACTTGCTCCAAGGACTGTCAACTAGCGCATAATAAGGAAAGGTAACACAAAAGCATTCACTGTATGATGGATGGCACTGGCCCCAGCTGCAGAGGAAAGGGAGTTTTCCTGCATTTGCCCCACAGACAGACCTCAGTCACATCCCATTGTGTGCATAGGTTCATAGGCGCTAGCTGTTTCGTCCCCAAGTCTCCACGCCCTCCAGAGGAGTAGCTGCTGGCAGCAGCTTCCTTCCAGGCCAGTGTTCCAGAGGCCAGACAGCTTTGCCAGGGACTTAGCTCCAGGGTCAACAGCGTGACCTGATGATCAGGTACTGTACCACGAAGCCCCTTCCCCACATCCTCATCATGGCAGCATCCTGACAGCGTCCTCGTCACGAGGCGTTAGTTCCCACATCCCTGACAGCATCCTCATCATGAGGCATGAGGTCATGGAGCTGTGTGGCTCTGGCCTCATGGCTGGATCACGTAGGGCAGTGGCTGCTGTTTGAGAATCTTCTGAGGTGGAGGGAGCCCTGGCATGAAGCTGCCTCTTTCCCAAGCCTCCCCTTCAGGTGGGGAAAGCTGAGTTGGGCTGTGTGGGGTGGGGTTCCTTGAAACTCCTTTTGGCCAGTGGCTGGCTTGCCTGGCTCTATTGACAGAGAATCTCCATATCTATTCCTTCATTATTAGTTTGTTCATTCATTCATTCATTCGTCTGCACAGCACTGGCGGGGAAGCAGCCCTGGAGCTCCAAATCTAAGGGGCAGCCCCAGCCTCAGGTGCCACCAAAGCAAGGCAGAGGCTCTCGATCACTGCAGCCAGCATGGAGCCACACAGAGTCTCTGCTTCTGTAAGCCATGGGTTCCTGAGGCTGAGGTTTCTTACTCCTTTCGTTTCTGCTCATCAGCTGTGTCTTAGGCTGCTGTCAGGGACCCCAGATGAGCTACAAGGGAGCCTTGTTCTCTCACTGGCTGAGTACCTCTCATCTGACACTCAGTCCTGGTCACAGGCACAAGGAATGAGTTTCTACCCATCACCTGAGTGTCAGCCGAGTGTGGCTGTGTCGCCTGGGAGTGCTTGGAACTGGCTTGTTTGCTGTGATTGCTGTCATCTGAGTGGGCTCTGGGCCTTCATTTATAACTTTTGTTGTTGTTTTTGGTATGTGATTTACTTTTAAACAGCAGTGAAGACACTGGGCATACCTAAATAAAGATATATCTCTTTTTGGTTCTGACTTTCACGTTTATTCACAATAGAAAAAGCATGATTTCTAGCAGCGGGAACATAGATTTGGGAGTTCTGTGGTCCTCACCAGCGCTGTGGTCTTAGGAAGGCTGCTGGACCTCCCCATCCAAGGCATCTTGTATGTCAAGTGAAAGTGAGACTTGCTCACTACAAACAGGAGCTGACCATGGGCCACATCTCCTCTGCGTTTGGCCCATTTTAACATGGACACCATTTTCATCATCCAGAAACAAAAACCTATTGCTCAGGGAGGTCTACAATTGCACCTAATTTTTTTTTCACTTTGAAAACATGAATAAGATGAAGAACCACTTCTCTCCACTGCACATGTGCCCTTGAAGAGAGGAAGAAAAGAAAATACCACTCAGATCCCTTTGCAAGCTCAATGCAAAATAGAAGATGACTCTTCCAGTTAAAAAAGTTTCACTTATTTGCCATGATTTAGACTTAAACACTTGCTGGGATGGCAGACAAGGTGTGTGGTATTCCACAGGTAAACAACCAGCTGGCATGTGCCATCCTGCGTGGTCAGCAAACCAGTAGTGGCAAGGGTGGTGCCGGGTGGAAGGAGCTGTCTTTGGTCCTGCCTCATCCTCAGGCTCCAGTTCATCTCCTCCTCAATCCCACTCCTCTCTCCAGTTGCTCTCCCGAGGCCATCAGCCTCGTCCTCTCTGGAAGCTCCTCTCCATTCCCCTTGGCAGGTACTGAGGAAAAGCAGAAAGTCCATGTACCTGGTAGAGCCTGTTCTGCAGGGTCAACATCCGCAGCCCCCAAGGTGTCCCCATGCAATGTCATCACCAGAGCATAAACCTTCTTAAAGTTTCAATAAACAACCCAGAAACATCTTTAAAAATAATTGTAATGATTTTCCTGTCTACTTATCTTTAAGTATTTAGGTGATTTCCAATTTCTGTTATTATAAAGCAATGGCAATTAATAATTCTTTCTATTTTTGTGTTACATAGATGACCAAAAATAAGATTACTAGATTAAACATCACGATCACTTTGAAGGCATTTGATAAATATCTCCAAGTTGCTTTCCAAATGGATTATAGGAGTTTTTATACTGAACAGCCAGGGATGAAAGGCCTTGTTTTGTGTGCCCATTTGTAGTGCTTTGCCGGAGCTGGCTCGTACGGGTCCCACAACTGACTATGCCTGTCTCTTCCCAGCTCCACCTTTGCTGAAGTTACCCTGGTAACTTGATAATGGCCATGGTGGGAGTATATCTGTCCTGGAAATTAGCGTGTTACAATCCCTGGCTTCCCCACCCTTACCCCGCTACACTGCAAAAGAACCTCTTGTTCAACATCTACCAGTGCACCCTTGCTTTTGATAGGTGAAAAACACAAATAAACCAAAAGAAAGGCAGTTTTGAAAGGTTGACTCAGTTGACACCATCTTTTCCTGAAGACCAGGGAGAAGAAGAGGAGGGAGGAGGCTCCTCCAGAATGTTCTCTGTTCTCCTTTTCCTTGGTGGCCCTTGGATGGCACTCACCAGTGCTGGACAAAGAGGACTGTTGTCTTGGTGTGTGGGTCTGCTATCTGGTGGTCTCTTGATCTCTTGAGGGATGGCGCCATGTGTCAGCCTCTGTCCCTGCAGCCCCCACAGCAGGCCTCGGCCTCATGACTACAGAGTCAGAGTGAGGATGCACCAGGCTAAGGAAAGCACCAACAAGTAATGGGGAAGCTCCTGCAGGGCCACAATGGCAGCCATCTGCCTGGACACACACAGGAGGGTCAAGGCCCCTTCTGCTGTGCCCAGAAGGTGTTGAGGGGATGGGATGGTTCTGTTCTCCCACAGGGATAGACTGGGTGGCCCTCCACACTGCTGCTGACTGTGTTTCATGAAGGTTCATCCTGCATCAGAGGGTGTTATTCTCAGTCCCTGTGGAAGGAGGGTGCTCTTCTCAGCTGGTGGGATGTGAGTTGTCTGTAACAAATGTGTTACACAATCTCACCCACCCCAGTGAAACAGCTCCTGCAATGAGGTTAGAAATTTTCTGTTTTTTCCTTCATCACTCTTGCTCATTTTTGTGCGTTCTTGTGCTAGTTTTGACAATTTGTGTTTTTCAACCTTCGGCATCAAATTTATAGACATAACATTGTTTTTATCATTCCCTTATTATCATGTTAATATCTATAGAGCCCGTAGTAGTGTCTCCTCTTTTATTCCTGATATTCGTAACCTGTGTCCTCTCTTTTTGTGTGCAGGTTTCTCAATTTTATAGATCTTTTCAAAGAAACCAACTTTCCTTTATTTTTCTGTTTTGATTCCATTGATTCTTTTTATTATTTATTTCCTTCTACCTATCTTTGAGTTTAATTGTTCTTTTTTTTACCTGCTTAAAGTAGAAATTTACATTATTAAATTTAAAATTTTTCTTCTTTACTTTAACCTTTAAAGCTCTGGATTTTAGTCTAAGTACTTCCTTAGCTGTTTCCTCACATTCTGATATGTTGCCTTTTAATTTTCATTTGGTTCAACATATTGTCTCAATTTTTTTTCTAATTTCTTCTTTTGCCTGTGGATTATTTAAAGCTCAAGTGTTTAGTCTATGGATATTTGGATTTCTAAAGATGTTTTGTTGTTGTAGGTATCTAACCTAATTCTGTTGTAATCAGAAAATATTTTCTACAGTATTTTAATCTTTTAAAATTGAAAGATTGAAATATTGTAGAAAATATTCTATGATTACAACAGAATTTATGGCTCAGCATATAGTTTATTTTGGTGACCATTCCTCCTACACTTGAAAAAAAAATGTGTTCTGTAGTGATTAGAGGTAGTGCTCTACAATTTTCTAGTAAGTTAAGATGGTCGATAATGTCAATATCAAATCTTCTATATCCTTACTCATTTTTAAGTTGGTCTATCAATTATTGAAGAAAGTGTGTTAAATCCTCTAACTTTCACTGTAAATTTATTTCTCCCTATATTTCTCTCAGTTTTTGGCAAATGTATTTTGACATATTGTTGTTATGATTGTTACACCTTCCTGATGCATTGGCTTTGTTATCATTGTAAAATATCTCTTTTTTATTAACAATCCTCCATGTCTTGAAGTCTCTTTTGTCTCATGTTAACATAGTCATTGTAGCATGTTTATGCTTACTTATTACATGGTGTATCTTTTTCCATTCTTTTACTATCTTTGTATCTTTGCATTTAAAGGACAACTTTTGTAAATATCAGTGTTTTTTTTTTTTCTCTTAAGACTGGTAAAACCTGCCTTTTAATAAAAGTGTTTAATCCATTTATGTTTGATGTGGTCATTGATATAGTTCTATTTTGGTCTGCCATTTTGTCACTTATTTTCTATTTGTCTTATTTATTTGTCTTTTGTTTTAGTCATACTTTGTATTAATCAGGAAGTTTAGAATTTTTCATTTAAATTCTATTGTCTTCCTAGCTATATTAACTCTGAATTAATTATAGGTGGCAAACTCTTGGGATTATAGTAGTCATCTTTAATTTATCTCAGTCTACTTAGTGTTAATATGGAATTACTTGACGTAAAGTAGAGGAAACTTGCAAAACAGATTTGCATTTCTCTTATCCTTATTATTGTTGTTACCATGTATGTTACATTTATATACATTATAAATCAATCCCGTGTTATGATTTTCAGTTAAACAATCATATATGTTTCAAAGAAAAGAAGAAAGGAAAAAATGTGTAACCACTTTTATTTAGCCATATAGTTCATATTTCTGTTGCTCTATACAGACATCCATTAGTAGCCATAGAGAGTTGGTTCCAGGACCTCCCTTGGAACCAAAATCTTTGGTAAAGGCCATAATATAAAATGGCACAGTACTTGCACGTAACCTATGCACCTCCTCCCATATACTTTAAATCATCTCTAGATTACTTAATACCAAGTAAATGCTATGTAAATAGCTGTTATATTGTATTGTTTAGAAAATAATAACAAAAAAGTCCACACATATTCAGTAGAGAGGCAGGTTTTCTTTTCATTATTTTTCTATCTACAGTTGGTCAAATCCACATATGTGGAACTCATAGATGTGGAGGCCCATGGTGCCTCTTCCCGTGCATCTAAGGTTCTCACGGGTGTTCTCTCCCTCCAGCCTGAAGAAAGCCCCTTAGCATTTCTTGTTGTGTATGTCTACTGGTGACGGATTGTCTCAGCTTTTGTTTATCTGAAGGTGTCTTCATTTCATCTCCACTAAAGATGGAGAGTTTTGCTAAATGTAGAGGTTTTGTTAAACATTTGCTTTTCTATCAGAATGTAAAAAAAATTCCTAAGACTACCACAGTTTCTAGTGAAGCTGACTGTTAATTATATTATTGTTTTTCTGTAGGTAACAAATTATTTTTTCTGGCTTTAGGAAAAAAAAATTTTCTGTTTAGTTTCAGCAGATTTTTTCTTTTTTGAGATGGAGTCTTGCTCTGTCTCCCAGGCTGGAGTGCAGTGATGCATTCTCGGCTCACTGCAACCTCTGCCTCCTGGGTTCAAGTGATTCTCCTGCCTCAGCCTCCTGAGTAGCTGGGATTACAGGCATGTACCACCACGCCCAGCTAATTTTTTTGTATTTTTAGTAGAGACGGGTTTTCACCATGTGGGCCAGGCTGGTTTCAAACTCCTGACCTCAAGTGATCCACTGCCTTGGGATCTCAAAGTGCTGGGATTACAGGCATGAGCCACCGTGCCCTGCAGTCCCAGCAGTTTTATTGGTATGTAACTAGCAGTGGTTTCTTTGTGTTTCGCTTACTGGGAGTTCACCGCCATTTTTGGATCTGTAAGTTAACATTTCGCACCAACTTTGGAAAGCTTTTGTATAATATTTCTTCACAGGATTTTTTTTTTCCTGTCCCGTTTTATCTCCTTTCCCATGGGACTGTAACAATATGTATTATGGACTGCTTGATATCATCTCTGAGGCTCTCAATCTTGTTTCTTGCTGTTCTTCAAACTCACTAATTTCTTTTTATCTACATACAAGTTAACTGGCCCTTTCTTCTGTGTCATCATCAATCTTTAGTTATTATATTTTTCCACTCTAGAATTTTTCATTTTTATATTTTTCATTTCTCAGTTGAGTTTTTTTTTTTTTTATTTAATTCTAAGAGTTGCTTTGAAATATTTGTTTGCTAAAACCAACATCTAAGTCACCAATACTGCCTATTGACTGTCTCCTTTTCCTGGGTATAGATTGAACTCTTCTGCTTATTTGCATGTCTAGTAACTTAGGTTTAAAAATTAAACACTGTAGATGGTATGGTGTAGTGATTCTGGAATCTGTTGTGTTCTGAGTGTTTATTTATTTTTATTCTACCTTGTAGTTAATCTGCCTGGCCTCAAATTACAAACTTTGCTTTTATTGCATTATGCAGCTGCTGAAATCTGTACTCTGGTTTCAAGTATTTCAGCTGCAGTTATGCAGCCTACTTTTGTAAATTGCATTTGTCAATATTTATATTTTATTATTACTTTTAAAGCCAATTTGTCATAGCTTTTTAGGTATTGCTATTTAACCATTGCTTGAATAATTTAGCAATCCTTCAAAGATTTGGGCTAAGATTATACTCAAATTTGGGGGCTCAGCTTTTCTGGGGTTTTCTTATTCCTGGAGATTCCTTCTGAATTCCAGCAGCTCTGCCCTATAAGGCTCTGTCCTGTGACATGCCAAGCCCAGGAAGCGCTAGCTTTCTGCCACCTGAGCTGCAGGATCGGGAATGTTCTCACTTAAAGCAGCAAACTCACAGATCTTACCTGTGCAGCTCCAATTTCCAAGAAGAGCTCCCTCCCTGATCTTGTGGCTTTTCCATTCAGTCCCTATAGTGTTCCCCACATAGGCACAGCTTAGCTGCCAGCCCCTGATCTGGGAGAGGTTCATATTTAAATTTTTCCTTACTCCTGCAGAGCACTCACTCCCAGTCTCCCCTTGAGATTGCCAGCACTTTCCTGTTTTGACTTCTGATTTTGTGCGGTCAGAAGGTGGGCTGCCTGTCATTTCTGCAGCCACAGCCTGGGTGCTGGGCAGCTCCCTCTGTCCTCAAATGCCACCAATTCACAATTCTTACTCCTGTCAGTTGCATTTTTTAAAAAGAGTATGAACTATCCCCTGGTTTTTGCCCACTGTTTCCTGCTTTCCAGGTATCTGTCACCAGCTGTTTTAAATATTTTTATCTAGGTTTTATAATTTTATTTATGACTTTGCATGATCACTTCAATTTGCTGCAATTTTTGCCTCTCTCTTTGATTAAAGAAATCTCCCTTCAAGGTAAATCTACCCTTTTTTTCTTTTCTGTTTCGTGATTTAGTGCATTGGCCATACATCTGAAGCAATTTAAGTAGTTATGGTGAGAGTTAATGGATTGGCTTTTCTTTATTTTTACTAGAGGCTTTTAGTATTTAATTATAAATTATGATTCTACATGTAGTAGAACTATTTTAATATGCCAAGCTTTCAAAAGTAGTTTTTTTTTTTTCTTTCTGTAAATCAGGAATGGGTGTCCAATTGTATCAAATGCATTATAAACATTGAATTTTATTTTTACATGAGTGTTATTTGGGTTCTATTACTGTTTTTATTAGCATATTAAGAATGTGAAACCAATCTGTTTTGCAGCTTGACTGTTACGTTGTTGTTACGGTTTACATTTCTTTCATTCCTCTTGAGACTGAATGTTTTCATATGTTTATGAGCTAGTCTTCTCTTGTGAATCGACTTTGCATGTATTTCTATTCCACAGTAAGCTTTTAAAATGGATTTGTTATAAGTTTTTATGTATTAGGAATAATAAACCTTTGTCAGGTGTGCCTTCAATATTTCCCCAGAGTTTGTTCACTCAAATTTTGCTTATGGTACTCTCAGATACAGAGTTTTGTGTTTTATACAGGTGAGTGTAGCTGTTGTTTCTTTTACCTGCCATTATGTTTAGACTCTCCTTTCCTCTACATGTTAAATTCATCTGCATTTTCTTTTAATACAGTTATGGCTTACTTCACATTAAAGTTTTTGACCCACCAAAGATGCATTTTAATATAGGTCATACAAGAGGGATCTAGACATTACTTCCCTATGGTTTCCTGTTTTCTCAACACCCACTTATTGAATAAGTCATGTTCCCCCCACTTATTTGAAATCCCATTGCCATAGTTTAAGTAGTTGTATGTACTTGGATTTGTTCTTAATTTATTTTTCATTCCAATACCCTGAACCCCTTCCCCTATACCTTGTGTGTTGTATTTGTGTGAGACGCTTATATGGTATTCTAATGATGCATTTTTTGATATTTTATAGGGCAACTACATTTATTACTCTTCTTTTTGTCTTCTTCTCTAATACTCCTATACATTTTCTTTTTCAAAGTGATTTAAAACATTTTGTCAAGTCAAACTATGTTTGATTTCTATTGAAATTGCATTAAGTTTATAGTGTTAAATCTGTTGCAATTAACTCTGTAGATTTAATGCAATTTCAATAGACATTAAATCATATTGTCTATAAAAATCACAACAGAAATTCTTTATATTTTAAAATTTGCACTGATTTCAGAGATAGTAGTGATGATGAACAACTTTGCTTTAGTTGTGTGATATTGTCACTTATAAGAGGAATCTATATTTGGTCTTTGTCACTGATTCCTGGCATGGAGATTGTGAAACCCTTGTAATTTCCTGAGCAATACGGGTTCTAGGAGCATCTTTTGCCCTCATATTCTATCTATCTTTGATCCTGGTTTCTGATGCAGAGCTCCTAAATCCTTGGAAGTGCCTTGGTTTCAGATGCAGAGCTTCTAAATTCTTGGAATTGCCTTGGTGATAGGAGCATCTTTTGCTCTAATGAGGTGGCCCTTGGTGGGCTCCTGGATAGGCACCGGTCAACAGAAAGACTGAGCCAGGATTAGGAGCTTGGAGCTCCAGGGAGGAGGTCTGGAGGGTCTGGAAGTCAAGTTAATAGCTGATCATGCCTACGTGACAAAGCCTCCATAAAAAACCTAGAGAGTTCTGAGTTGCTGAATGTAGAGGTGGAGGGTGGTGGTGCATGGGAGAAGTCCTGGGAGCTCTGTGCCCCCACCACACTCCCATACCTTGCCCTGTGCATCTCTTCCATCTGAATGTTCATCTGTATCCTTTGTAAATTCCTTTATAATAAGCCATCAATAGACTTTCTAGCAAAGAAAGCCAAGGGAGGTGGTACTAAGAATCCTCAATTTATAGCTGAACAGTCAGAAGTACTGGAGGCCTGGACTTGTGATTGATTGGCATCTGGGGTGGGGCAGTCTTGTGGGACTGAGCCCCTGGCCTGTTGAGCCTGTGCTAACTCAGATCAGTGTCAGAAATGAATTAAATCTTAGGATGCTCAACTGGTATCCACTGGTGAATTGCTTGGTGTATGGGGAAAAAACCCACACATCTGGCCACAGAAGCATTTTCTATGGAGTGTTGTGAGTATAGCAGGAGAAAACAGTTTCTATTTTTCTACTATATACAAATAGCAAGGGCTAATAGTTTGAAATAAATCTTTTTTATTTTATTTTAAAACATTCTGAGCAATATTCTTCTATCCTTATTTTACAAATAATCTATAAAAAATCAGAAATGAATATTGAACTTGGCCAAATGGCTTCTAGGCAGTTATTATGATAATGATATAGTTTGTTTTTCTTGGACTTACTATGATGAATTATATTAATACATTTATTCATGTTTCTAGAAAAAATATTTTGGTCATTTTCTGTTATTTTGATGTATTAAGAGATTAGAAAAATTATATTTGCTAGTACTTGTTTAGAATTTTAAAATATTTATTTATACCTAAGCTTATTATATAGTTTTATTTTTGCACTTCTAAAATTTTTTTTGGTGTCAGGGTTATGTCAAATGAACTGGGAAGCTTTCCAAATTTCTATGTGCTGAAATAATTTAAATAGCATTAGAATGATCTCTTTTTGGTTTTGAAATAACCTGCTCATAAAAATGCCTGCACCTGGCATATTTTATGAGGTTAGCTCTCGGGCAACTTTAAACATTTCATCTTTTAAATTAATTGTTAACTATAAGCCATATATGAATATGCTTTTGTTACGTGAAATTTTAAATATACAGATAAAGCAAAAATTATCTGGATTATTCCATTCCTCCTTTCCTGTTCTGTCAGCAGAAGCGAACACAGCCACCAGCTGTGGATTCTTACAGATTTTTTTCTATTTATTTCAAAGCATGTAGAAGCACATATAGAAATATAAAATTTTCCTCTTTGCATTTTTAATAAAATTGAATAATTCTGAATGTATATTATTCAACTTGCCCTTTTCTTTTAATAATAAATCTTTGAAACCTTTCCATGTGAATATATATGGCTCTATCTCATTCTATATTTCACTATTGCATAATATACTATATGATGGAAGTAACCTTAGTCTAACCTTTGGGGCTATTTCTTTCATGGCTACTGGTTCATTTATATTTTCTAGCATTGTCTTAAATAAGTCTGGAAATGTTTGCTTTCCTAAAAATACCTTTAATTTTTTGCAGATTTCCTTTATTTTTGCTGTCTCCCTCCCTTCACTCATTCATTCATTCAACAAACATTCATTGACCACTTGCTCAGGGCCAGGCACTCTGCAGAGACTTCTGTGTTGTTTCTGAACAAAACAGCCCCAGATCCCTGGCCTCATGCTGCTAACATTCAGGCAGATTTTAAACTTACAGGTTTGGAGTATTTACTAAAATCGTCAACACGAAGAGAGTTAGTCCTAGTTCTGAAGGTATTTTCTCATGACAGTTTGTAAAAGTTGCTCCCTGCCTGTGATTTCATCCATTTTCATACCCAGGTTTTATGTTTTCCTTTTCTCTTTTCCTCTGCTTGACTATAACTCCCATGTTTTTCTAATTCACTTCTCTTTATTATCAGTTTTTGCCATAATTAAAAGCTCACAAACAAAATTTATGAGCTCTACTACTTTAAATGGATTTCTTCCTCTTTTTAACTGTATTGATTTCTCTTTTCTCTTTATTTCATGATTCTTTTCTTAGGTTCTTAAATTTTAGAGGCTCATTTTATTTACTTCTTTTTTTATTGTTTAAAAATAATTTTTTTAGACACTACCTGTTTTTGTGGAAAACCATGGCAGCATTTATCATACCTTTGTTTATTTTTTGATTGTCAATGGCCAGTATTATCCTTTTTTTTTTTTCTTTTGCTCTTTTTGCCCAGGCTGGAGTGCAATGATGCGATCTCGGCTCACCACAACCTCCACCTCCCAGGTTCAAGCGATTCTCCTGCCTCAGCCTCCCAAGTAGCTGGGATTACAGGCATGCGCCACCACGGCTGGCTAATTTTGTATTTTTTAGTAGAGACAGGGTTTCTCCATGTTGGCCAGGCTGGTCTCGAACTCCCGACGTCAAGTGATCCACCTGCCTCGACCTCCCAAAGTGCTGGGATTACAGGTGTGAGCCACCGCGCCTGGCCAGTATTATCTATTTTTGCTTTTTAGGCGGCCCACGCTCACCTGTGCTCCGTCATGCTCAGTAATAGTCCATGATTTAGCAGAAACCGTGAGTGCTTTCTCCATGCCCTCTGTGAAGGAGGCAGGAGCCTTACACAGGCAGCAGTGGCATCAGGACCGGGCATTGGCCTTTGCGTCCTGTAATGCTGGGTGAACCAGGGTGGCCTGTGGACCTCAGTAAGGGAGGAGCAAACAGAGATTTGGAGAAGACATCATCAACACCCTCTGAAGAAGAAATAGCCAAAACCAACCTGATTCTTACCCTTTCCTTGTTAAACTGCTTTTACATGTTGAGCGCATTTATAATAGCTTCTCATAAGTCTTCAACTTTACACATTTGGCCATGTTGTGTTCAGATGCACTTTTTATACATTTTCCATTGTAATTGTTGGCAGGATTTTCTTTTTTGAGGTTAAAAAAGGCTATTATCACGTGCTGAATATGTGCTTGGCAATTGCTGTGGACTCCATCACCCCCTTCAATCCTCAGAACAACTCAACAAGCAACCTCATATTTTAATTGTGAACACAGAGACTCTGAAGGTGGTGAACTCGCCGGAACTCACGAAGTCGGTAAGCGGCAGAGCTTGTGTTTGAACCCCAGGGACTGCATTTCCACAGCCTGCACTTTTCACCACTTAGTTTTAAGAGCACATATCATGTGATTTTGTTTTATATTTTGCTTTTAGTTCTCTCTCGATGCTTTTCCTCTGTAGTCTGGGGAGGCTTCCTCCAGCTGGTCCTGCAGTTCACTGATGACACTTTTGCCAGGGTTCAATTCTGCTCTCTCCCTCCATTGTCCTTTGTAATTCAGCAATCATGTTTTTCAACTGAGAGCAGTAGTCCTCATTGCAGAGTGCTCTGCCATTTGAAACCTTACAAAAAAAATTCAAAACTGCAATGTAAACTTTTCCTTTGGATACTGCAGTAAGCCTGGTTCTTAGGAGTACATTTCTGACTACACAGATCATTACTTTTCTTTTGGTGACTAAATCACTATGCATCTAGGGACGTGTTTCTTTGTTGATTCCTGTCTGTGGAGAGCTGCATTCTTTGCTTACCCGCTGTTGGAACTGAGATGGGTTCTTGCACAGATTTTGTTCCAAATCTTTCAGGATAAGGGAATGGTCGGTTTGTGCTCTCATTTTATTTTGCCATGTTGAGGGCAGAGCAGGGCTACCATTCCCATTGGAGGCAGTGGGCTGGCAGGAGGCTTCCCGCTGTGCCTGTGGTTTCTGGTTTGCTGCTTTTTCATGTCAGTTCTGGTTCCCTGGATTATCTCTGCCAGCAGCTCTCTCAGTAACAGGGATGGCCATTCTCAGCTCCTGCCTCAGGCACCCTGACCCCATCCTCATGTCTTTAACTTGCCACTGAGACACAGTCCACATGAGATTGGATTATTTTCCAAAGTACTCTGTGCCACTCTTCAGAAAAATATGATACATGTGTCTGTAACCACCTGGTTTGCATATCAGATATTACAGAGCCCTATGAGGCACTTGGGAAGAAACTGGGGAACTGTGAATGGCCCATTGCAAATCTTGCAGCACTTGGAGGTTGTTGGAAGGTTCTAGACATCATTCAGTCTGACCTCCCCTAAAACGACATTGGAAATCCCTCTGCCATGTTGGATATAGGCTGAGACTGCGCATGAGCTGCCTGTCAAGGGTCCCGCGGAGGTTCAGCTACTGTCTGCTTTAAGCTTCTCCTAGTTGAGATGATGAAACTCCATCTCCCTGGTGACTCCGCCTCTCAGTCTTGGAATTTCTGCTTTCAGGAGTCATTTACACAAGCCCAGCCTCGCCTCTGACAATCGTCTCAGCAGTTACGTCCCAGTAGACGATGCCAGTTAGACACCTCTTCAACCATTTCCTGCTCCTCTTGTTTTCTGACCCCTCGATTCCTGATCACTCTTCTCAGAAGGTAGTCCAGGTGCCTAGACGCTGGTGCCCAAATCTGAATCCAACCCAGTGAAAGCCACTCCTCCAATCTCTGGCTCAGTCGATGCTTAGAGTGTCACAGAGGACTGTGGAGTGGAGCAAGTGGGGTCCTGACTCCGTTACGCCCATCATCCCCAGTGCTCTTGTGTCTGTCTGGCTGGTCTACAGGCCCATGAACTTATTTGTGATGACATCACACTGTTGACTCAACTTGACCTATGGCCCACTTAAACCTCTGCTAAGCTGCACATGTTTATCAAGCTGCTGTGCCTTTGGTATTTTGAACTTAAGTGTGGGATGACATTTACTCCCCCTTCACCCACCCTGAGCAGAGGTGGCCCATCCCTCCATGCGACCAGCATGTTCACTCCACCGTGCAGCGCATGGACCAGTTATCTATGTCATCTCATTTTGTCTTCACAAAACTGAGGCCAACTAGGTGAGACACTATGCTCCCCTTTACAGCGATAAGACAACTAAAGGTTTAGAAGAGTTTAAAACATCTCTAGACATCCAGCGGCTGGAGATCAAAGCTGGCTTCACGCTCAGTGGCTCTTCTTGGTGTCATGTGGGTTGTCTTCACATCCCACGCTTGGCTTCCGCACATGGTGCTCCCACCCCTCTGTCTCTCTGAGTCTTGCGCTGACTACATGGACAGTGCAGGAGCGAATCTTTTGGGAGGTGGATGGGGAATTTGCATTTCAAACCATCTCCTTTCCTAACTGCATTTGTTCTCCCCAAGCCGTTTGCCATTGCCACCAGCTATCACATGCAAAGCAAACTAGAAAGCACTTAACCTCCAGGAGTTACCACCCAACCTACAGAATTTAAAATCAAACTTTGATTACTGAGAAAAAGATGTGCTTATATTCTCCTCCTGTCCTCGATGAGCTCCATGAAGAAAGGAAGGGCTCCATCTTCAAAGTGGTCTTATCTCCAGAGCTCTGCCACATTCCCAACCCTGCTCCTTGGCTGCCTGCTTCTCTTTGGCACAAACTCACCTGTGGAAAGTACCTCTTTGAGTGTGACTACGACCAGCTGGGTTACGTGGAAGGTGGTAAGTATCTCCCAGGGTCTACCCATGACCTCTGGAGCTGCAGGAGACTCAGCTGCTGGTGGACATCTGTGTGCGTTTCTGTAGCGGAAGCTGGAAGCAAACGTGCCCTGCAGGGCTGAAGCCGCAAGCTCCCTGTCATCTCCGGCCCCAGTCATAGGTAACTGGAACATTCTGGGAGTTGTGGTAATGGTAAGTTTGGGGCAATCAGAGGTGCTTGTCAGAAGGAAAGTGAAGGAAGACACTCTGTTCCTCAATCACATTGACCCTCTCTGGGTGTACGTGACATTACCAACCCTGGCCTCTTTCTGTGTCTCTGGTGGGGTACTTCTGAGTTTCTCTGAGAGCGTCTCCTCTTCCTCCTGGGCCTTGAGTGTTGGGATTCCCATGGGCTCTGTGGGTAGCCTCCTCCTCTTTTCACTGTGGGTGTTCATCCACTCTCATGGCCACTGGGGACTTCTGTTTGCAGAGGAAGCACGGATTTACATCTCCAGGCCTGTCCCTGGTATTTCGCCTGCATAGGCATTTCCCCACCTGCCCACAGGACCACCCACTTGGCTGTGCCAAGGCCCCTCCCACTCACCGTGTCCCAGCCTGAACCAGCTTTCTCTCTCCCTGCTGACCTGAGCATTCTCTCTGACTTGCATCTCAAGGCCAGGCTCCTCCCTCTGCCCAGTGCATGCACCAGAAGCCCCAGCATCGCCCCGCTGACTCCCCAGAGCCCTCTCGGTCAGGCTCCACTGCCTTAGCTGGGGTCTGAAAGGTTGGGACCCGGCCAGCTGCTCAGTCTGACCCTTGCACTTCACCCCCTGACTCTCCACTCTGGCTAAGAGACCCTTCTGAAGGTCTCAAGGAGGCCACCCTCTTTTTTTGCCTCTAGTATTTAGCATAGACTTTTTCCATCTGAAACAATTCATTGAAAGAGAATTAGAGAATTTTAAGAGTATTAAAAAAATCTAGAAAATGAAATTAAATCTTTAACGGTGCCTAAAGCATTTCAGACCACCATAGAGCAAAGCAGTATTTTCAAATATCACTTCTCCCAGGAGGGTCTCCTGAGCTCCCCAAGAAGGAGCAAGTGGACACCCTGGCTGTTCCCGTGCAGCCTGTGCTTAACTCTTGCAGAGCCCCATGCAGCATGGTCCCTGCCTGCTCCTGCGTGCCTCCAAAAGTGACAATGGCCAGGCATGGGCTTAGTCAACAATTGTGGAAGCTCTAACACTCCACTGGACATGGACTGATTGAGTTCTCGTGACTTGAAGCTAAGTTATATTTTCACACAGTTGCTGTTCAGGTGCAAGGACAAGGACACCGACAAGAACTCTATTAAATATTTAAGGAAGAAAAAATAACAATCTTACACACACTGTCAGAACATTGTAAATGAGGGAACAATTCCAAAGTCATTTTAAGAGTCTTGCATAGTCTAAAGTCAAACCATGCAAAATCATTAAAATAAGAGAAAATGACCAATATCCTTGTAAATCTAGATAAAAGATTGTTAGCAATGGATTAGCAAACAAAATCCAGCATCATATGCATATATGTACATATATACACAAATACATACGTCATACATATACACACACTACATACACACATTATACATGCTATATGCATACACCATACATATATACCTACATACACACATCTTGGAGAGGTGAAATGGATCCCAGAAATGCAAAATTGGTGATCATTTGTAAACTAATCAATGTCATTCACCATTGGAAAAGAGAAAATTCATGCAAGATCTCAGTAGGTGCAAAGAGTGCATTTGACAACATTTAACACTCATTAATGATGACAATTCTCAGCACATTTAGAACAGAAAAACACTTCCTCAGCTTGATAAAAGGCATCTACATAAAGAACTTTTAACATCCATCGCACTTAGGCTGTGATGTGTTCACTGAGGTATTTAGGTTAGGTTTGGTGTAGGCGGGTACAGCAGAGTGAGGGCCACTCAGACTGGAACCATGAAAATATTTCTCCTACTCACAGGTCCCAGGGAAAAGTGGGCAGCATGCCTCGAAGGGCCCATGGAACACAGAGAACTGTTGAGACATACACAGTCAACCAGCGGGGGCAAGACAGAGAGAGGGATAACATGTGAGCTGCAGCCTTTATGGGGTCCAGCCTTTATGGGGTGGGTTTCCTGGGACAGGGTTGGACTGGTTAATTTGAAGGGAGCTAAGCACAGGGACTCCAGGGTTGCATTATCAGGTCTACCAGGCTTAAAGCAGAAGTAAAGTGGTCAAGTGGTTCAGGGTGTGGGGCCTTATTTACCCAGGATGTGAAAATGGAAACTGGATGGAGGCTGCCTCCAAATGTGCAGGTCAAGGATGACAAGCAAGGACAGGATAAGAAGGAGGCCGAGGCGGTGTTCACATGCGTGAGAGCCATGGCAGCTTCATGGTGAAAAATTAAATGTTTTTCCCTTAAGATTAGAACCCAGGATGTTGGCTCTTAGCATGTCTAGTGAACATTTTTCTGTTAGTTCTGGTGAGGGCCATAAGGCAAAAACAAAAACAAAACAAAAAAACAGAAACAAAACAAAGAAAAAACAAATAAAGATAGAAAGTTGGAAGTAAGGAGTAAGGCCGGGAGCGGTGGCTCATGCCTGTAATCCCAGCACTTTGGGATGCCAATGCGGGTGGATCACCTGAGGTCAGGAGTTGAAGCCCAGCCTGGCCAACATGGTGAAACCTCGTCTGTACTAAAAATACAACATTAGCTGAGCGTGATGGCGGGTGCCTGTAATCTCAGCTACTCAGGAGGCTGAGGCAGGAGAATCACTTGAACCTGGGAGGCAGAGGTGGCTGTAAGCCGAGATCGTGCCACTGCACTCCAGCCTGGGCAATGAGAGTAAAACTCCGCCTCAAAAAAAAAAAAAAAAAAAAAAAAAAAGAAGTTGGAAGTAAAACACTCTTTATTTGCAAATGACGTGATTCTCTACATAGACAATCCTAAGGAATCTTCAATTTTAACTAGATTTATCAGACACCAATTTCAAAATTACTATACTTGTTTGTTCAAGGAGATAAAAGAAAAAATAAAAAATGTAGTAGAGAGCTGAAGACTATAAAAAGTGACAGCGTACTTAAAAAAGAACAAATGGGAACTTCTAGAAATAAAAATATAAAAACTGAAATTAAAAATAAAATGAACTAGCTTCATAGCTTACTAGACACAACTTAAGAAGTAATTTGTAAACTGGAAATTATTAGGAAAAAAATCTCTCCAGAATGGATCACAGCAAGTCACAAGAATCCTGCATACATAAAAGAAGGTAAAAGAAATAGAGGACTTGGAAAGTCGATTTATTATACACTGAATTGCAGACACAGAAGAAGGGATGGGGCATGATGGGCAGAAGTGAAATTTGAAAAAACAGTGACTGAGAATTTTCTGGAACTGGTAAATAACATCAATTGGCCAACCTCAAACAGCATGCATAAAAGAAAGATACACCTCCACATATCATTGAGAAACCTGAAACAAGAGATGGTGAGAATCTCTTGAAGGCAGCCAGAAGAAACGTCAATGAATGACAGCTGGCTCCTCATCCAGCTGACAAATAAGCAAAAAAGGCAGAAAACAACGAAGTGAAAGTAACTGCTGCCCCAGCAGAACTGTCCTTCAAGGATGAAGATTAAATAGGTTTCAGGAAAACAAAACCACAAAATATGTCACCAGCAAATGTGCACTGAAAGAAATACTGAAGGGTAGGAAAAAATGACCCCAATGTGGGACATGCAGGAAAGAGTGAAGAATAGAAAAGTGGTGAGCATGTGCCTGAGCCTCGTGAATATCGCCTCTGTGGAGGAACACCATCACCTACTGTGGACTGTGCAAATGGATGGTCTAAATGAGATAAGAGATGATTAGCCAGGCTCCGGGAGGAGGGTGTGCTCAACACCTGCTTGCTCTTCGACAAATTCTTGAAGCTTTTATTCCTCTGCTCTATTCTGTATCTCAAGGAAGGCAAAAGTAGGCAAGGCACTCCCCAAGGCAAAGAACAAAGCGAAAGCGCTTGCTTTTCTAGATAGCTAGACTGCAGTAGTTGAGAAAAGGTTGTATTGGCACAAAGACCGACATTCAAACACATTTTACAGAATTGAGTCCAAAATTAAAGATTTGCACTGTGTCATCACTTGATTTACAGCAAAGTTGTTACATTGTTGGCACTCACTAAAAATTAAGGCAGAAATTGTCTTTAAAAATTATGCCTTATGGGAAAAAAGTAAAAACAGAGGATAAAGTGGCTGACAAACATATAAACTTGCTCAACTTCATTAGAAATCAGGAAAATACTAAATAAAACCACAATGGGATACTAATACCCAATGGCTAACATTTAAAAGGTGGAAGAATGTACTTAGCATTGGCAAGGATATGAAGCAATAGGAACTCTAACATATGCTTGGATATGGATGTAAATTGGAACAACACTCTGGAAAACTGCTCAGCATGTGTGAGTTGAACACTCACATGCTCCAAGACCCAGCAGTGCCAACCTTAAGTGTATACCCCATGACAGTTTATACACTTGAAAGTATATTTAAGAATGTGGGGAAAAGAAAGAGAGATCAGATTGTTACTGTGTCTGTGTAGAAAGAAGTAGACATAGGAGACTCCATTTTGTTCTGTACTAAGAAAAATTCTTCTGCCTTGAGATGCTGTTAATCTGTAACCTTACCCCCAACCCAGTGCTCTCTGAAACATGTGCTGTGTCAACTCAGGGCTAAATGGATTAAGGGCTGTGCAAGATGTGCTTTGTTAAACAAATGCTTGAAGGCAGCATGCTCGTTAAGAATCATCACCACTCCCTAATCTCGAGTACCCAGGGACACAAAACACTGCGTAAGGCCACAGGGACCTACCAAGAAAGCCAGGTATTGTCCAAGGTTTCTCCCCATGTGATAGTCTGAAATATGGCCTCGTGAGAAGGGAAAGACCTGACTATCCCGTAAAGGGTCTGACACCCGTAAAGGGTCTGTGCTGAGGAGGATTAGTATAAGAGGAAGGCATGCCTCTTTGCAGTTGAGACAAGAGGAAGGCATCTGTCTCCTGCCCGTCCCTGGGCAATGGAATGTCTCGGTATAAAACCCGATTGTATGTTCCATCTACTGAGATAGGGGAAAACCGCCTTAGGGCTGGAGGTGGGACATGCGGGCAGCAATACTGCTCTTTAAGACATTGAGATGTTTATGTGTATGCATATCTAAAGCACAGCACTTAATTCTTTACCTTGTCTATGATGCAGAGACCTTTGTTCATGTGTTTATCTGCTGACCTTCTCTCCACTATTATCCTATGACCCTGCCACATCCCCCTCTCCGAGAAACACCCAAGAATGATCAATAAATACTAAGGGAACTCAGAGGCTGGCAGGATCCTCCGTATGCTGAACGCTGGTCCCCTGGGTCCACTTATTTCTTTCTCTATACTTTGTCTCTGTGTCTTTTTCTTTTCCAAGTCTCTCGTTCCACCTAACGAGAAACACCCACAGGTGTGGAGGGGCAACCCACCCCTTCATAAGAATACCATGCACTTCATCACTTGCAATAGCTAATGAAAACAACTCAGATTTAGAAGTAATGAGTACATGAAGAAACCACAGCCATATACATCAATGTGAATGAATCTGACACATGCAATACTGTGTGAAAGGAAAGGTTACATACGGGATGGTTACGTTTATATAAAGTCAAAAAGGCATGCAAAACTAAACCACAGTGTTTAATGATAAAAATCTAAGTAGTGCTTATAAAGAAAAAGCAAGGATGTGATGACCATAAAAATTAAAATTGAGATTACTATTAAGGGAGAAGGAGGGAGGAGTTATGACTGAAAAAGGGCACTTAGGAAATTTTTGTAATGCTGACAATGTTCTATTGCATGACAATGTGTATGCATTGTTCACTTTATAATAATTCATTAAATTGACACTAGTTGGTTTTGTACATCTAAGTAAATTTTTTAAAACAATGATTACTATAGCTTTGTAGTATAATTTGAAGTCAAATAATATGATACCTCCAGCTTTGTTCTTTGTGTTTAGGATGGCTTTGGTTATTTTGGTTCTTTTGTGGTTTCACATTCCTTTTAGGATTATTTTTTCCATTTCTGTGAAGAATGTCATTGGTATTTTGATAGACATGGCATTAAATTCTTAGGTTGCTTAGGGTACTATAGACATTTAACAATATTGATTTTTCCAATTCATAAACATGGAACATCTTGCCATCATTTTTGTGTCCTCTTCAGTTTTTTTCATCTATTTTTATAGTTTTCATTGTAGAGATTTTTCAATTTGATTACATTTATATCTAAGTATTTTATTTTATTTATTGCAATTGTAAATGAGATTGGTTTCTTGGTTTCTTTTTCAGATTGTTCATTTTTAGTATATAGAAATGCTACTTCTTTTGTACATTGATTTTGTATTCTACAACTTTACTGAATTGTCTATCAACAGATGAATGGATAAAGAAAAGGTGGTACACAGACACAGTGGAATATGATTCAGACACAAGAAGAATGAAATCTTGTCATATGCAACGACGTGGATGGAACTGGATAACATTGTGTTAAGTGAAATAAGCCAGGCACAGAAAGACAAGTTATCACATGTTCTCACTCATATGTGGGAGCTGAAACATAAAAATGGAACTCGTGGAGATAGAGAGTAGAATGATGGTTCCCAGAGGCTGGGAAGAGTCATGTGGAGGGGGGGTAAAGAAGTGTGTGTTCATGGGTGAAATAATACAGTTAAACAGAAAGAAAAAGATCGAGTGCGAGCTTGTCTAACTGCCTTGTTTTGTTGTTGTTGTTTTTCTGTTTTGTTGTGGGCTTTTAGCAGCCTGAAGCCATGATTTTTAGTTTCTGTCTCTAGTGATATGCAGAAAAGAGGGATGAGAAAGAGGCTTTATTTGCCCAACCATAAACTGAAACTAAGAACCCATGACTGTATTTTCTCCCTTAGCTACCCCGATAGTGTATGGCAGCACAAAAGGCAACTATAGTTAATAATAATTTATCATGTATTTAAAAATAACTAAAAGAGTGGAATTGGAATGCTTCTAACACAAACAACTGGTAAATGTTTGTGGTGATAAATATTCCAATCACCCTGGTTTAATCATCATACATTATATACTTGTATCTAATTACCATATAGATCACCAAAATACATACAACTATTTTGTATCCATAAAAATTTTAAAAAATCACAAGCCAAGTAAAAGTTTAAAAAAAGATTAAAAATAAAATATAGGCAAGTGAATGGCCAATCATGTAATTTCCCAAGGAATTCCTGCGGAGACTCATCATTCAGGACCCCAAGAAATTTACTGAGAGGTTGGGGGGCCACATAAAACAGGGCAAATCAAGCCCATTGTCTTGGAAGCTGTGAAATTCCAAATGTGAAAAGGAAGTGCCAAAGGAAAGACTATTCTAAGTTCATGGGTGCTGGTCGCAGCATCCTGTTAAATATTTTACTTAAATCTTAGGCTGAAAAAGACCCAAGTAACTCAACTTCAGCTTTTGAAAGATGACTCAAATTCACTCTCATGGTGTTAGAAATCTTACAACTTTTCTCAGTCTTCATTTCCATCTGCCAACTTCTTTATTATTTTCCTTCTCCTTCTGCCCCTCTATCTGCTCCGCCTTCCTTCTTGGTTGTCAGTAGAAAAAGGAAAATAATAGTATAGATGCAAAGTTGGTATTAAAAATTAAATCATTTCAAAAAAATAAAGCAAAAGCAAGCAAACAGTGCTGGGGTATGACTAGTGACACGTGAGCCCTCTTAGATGTAGAATTCTCTGAGAAAGATCCAGCTTATTTTCCCAAGAAACGTTTACTTCCTTGAAAAGACCTTTTAGAGAAGTTTAGAGGGGCACATGACCATTCCTAGAACAAGTGTAATTTTCGTGGGTAATTTTTTTTCAAAGAGGAAGTATTTTTCTAGTATGGAACCGAATGCAGAGAGCCCTAGTAAGTTGGGCCTAATGACATGCAACGTGAATAAAATGTATAAATGTTTAATTTTGGCTCAGAGAAGCCGGATGCAAATTTCCTATGTCCTCAGGCAGTGCAAATACTGATCACTTATATGATTACTTTGAATAGGGGTCAACTTTTGGTTTAAGAAAACATAGCTAAAATATTAAATATCTGTGAAACAGAGTTATTGCAGCAGGAGGCTGAGAGGCATGCGGAGGAGTGTGTAGCTGAGTCATGACCATGGTCGCCTCCTGTCAACTGCTTCTCTAATATTTCTCTTCCAGCTACTGGCAGGGTCGAGGGCAGGACAAGTTCATTTATTATCTAGGGAAAAATAATGCCAAATGTGGATATTCTCTGAATCAACTGAGACTGAAACAGACAGATTTAAAAAGCCAAGCATTTGGGCAACAGTGCAAATTGCTTCAATGAGTTTGTTTGTATGAACTTATGCTGTGGCCCATCCTTCCTTTGGCTGTGAAAGGAGAGGATAATGACATTCTCTGACACTGGTTTGCTCATTAAAACACCATAAATCTGGAGGGAGGAAAAAAGCTGTCAACCATCATTGTAAGATTTCGAGCTCGCAGGTACAACTCTAATCCCCTTTCTGTAGGGTCATCTGCAAATTCTGCTGAACAGGCAAAGGGAGTTTGTTCCTGCCTCATGGTAAATTTGGGAAGGGGAGTCATTGTCAATAATTTAAAATGGGCATAAGGAGGTCAGATTTTATATACCTTTGTTAGTACACATAGTATACACACATACACATAAAACTGCACATGTACTTTTATGTATGTTAACATATACAAATATATACATATGTATGTGTTGTGCACTCTACACATATGAATATGTGTGCATATTTATAGCTATGAATATGTGTTCACACACCTGCACACTCACACACACCTTTGAGTTGGCATAATATGATGGATCGAATAATACCCCTAGACAGGGGTGTTGCTTGATGTGATGTTTGCTATGGAGTGTCCCAGTTCTCAGGGGAGCTGTGAGATCCAAGCCTGGCATGGCCTTGCTTGGAATGTGCACTTCTGCTCCATGGTGTTCTCTCGACCCTGATGAGAAAATCTAGCATTCCCTGACATGGTGGCACATTAGCCTCTGGTTTCCTTGCAGAGACTAACAGTTTCAGTCAAGATCTTGGGGAGGTGCCTAGGAAGCTTCCTCTTCCAAAAGTGAGACTGTGCCCTTGCTGCCAGCCATGGCAAGAGTGTCAAATGTGGGGACATGTTGGCTAATGACAAGCCATCGAAGTCCGTTGTGTCGTGTGAACAATGACGTGTATCAGCACATTCAGGAAGGTCCTAAGTTACGGCTGCTGCGCTGGCCTTACCCAGAGGAGATTGGGAACCTGCTGGATTTATCTGGACCTCTCCACAGCATAGCTAAGCAAGTCCTGGTGTTCTATTTCCCTGGACATCACTTTCTCACTCTGAGCCATTCTGTCCCTTCATCCCTGGGCAGAAATCAGAGGTGGGAGCTGAGCGGGTCTGGAGCCTGCTGCATTATGAAGCTTCTCTGTTCCTGGGTGCACATCAGGGCACAACGCATTCTGTCTCTTGTCAGAATGCTCTGGAGCTTTCAGCACAGCCCCTTGTCTTCTCTTAAGAAATACAACAGCCTCTTTAACTCTGCGTCTCCTTTCAGTCTCTCAGAAATGTCCCCATGGTTGATGAAAAAGCCAAACACCGTTATATATTTAAAGAGGTTTTTTTCCTGAGCCAATATGAGTGACCATGGCCTGGGGTACAGTCTCAAAAGGGCCTGAAAATGTGTGCCTGAGGTGGTTGGGTTATAGCTTTTTAAAATATATTTCAGGGAGACAGAAGTTACAGGTGAAGGCATAAATGAATACAAGGAATGTGTACATTGGTTCAGCCCAGAAAGGTGGGACATCTCCCAGGTAGGGGTGAGGAGTAGGGCTTACAGGTCATAGGTGGGTTCAAAGATTTTCTGATTGACAACTGATTGAAAGAGTTAAGCTTTGTCTAAAGAGCTGAAGTCAGTAGAACAAAATGCTTGAGTTAAGACAAGGGAGGTTGTGGATGCCAAGGTTTTTGCTATGTAAATAAAGCTTCCAGGTAGCAGGCTTCACAGAGAATGGATAGTAAATGTCTCTTTTTGGATCTTAAAAGGTGTCAGACTCTTAGTTAAATCTCTCAGTCTCTCCTAGATCTGGGAAAGACCTAAAAAGGGAAGGAGATTCTCTACAGATGCAAATTTCCCCCACAAGAGACAGCTTTGTAGGGCCATTTCGAAATATGTCAAAGAAATATATTTTGGGGTAAAATACTTAGATTTCCTTCAGGGCTTGTGATCTGCTACCTGTCATGTGATGCTATGCCAGCGTCCAGTTGGAATTAGGCATTTTATTGCCACAGAGAGTCAGTTTGTCAGTCTTATGATCTCCATCTTAATATTCACGCTGATCAACTGTGCATAAACCCCAAAAGGGAGAAGGTAGGATGAGGCGTGTCCTCCCTCCCTGTCATGGCATGGCCGGGAATTCCGTTTTTCAAGCTTCTATGGGGTTCCCTTGGCCAAGAGGGGATTCGTTTGGTTCATTGTGGGGGTTAGGATTTTATTTCTGGTTTATGCCATGGTAAGAGACACATGTTGTCTAACCTTCCTTCTAGATCTTAATGTGTCCACGTGAGATCCTTTGTCACTCAATGAATTCTAAACATGGTTGCCCTAAATTCCCTGGAATGTGTGGTCGTGTGGGGGATTTGGGATTTTTCTAGGGAATCCTTTTGTGAGATTATAGCTTTTTACCTCTTCCCTCAATGTCCTGATAAGGTTCTTGATTTCCCACAGTCTTGGCTTTGTGTGCTCCCACTGCTCTGTTCGCTCCTAGTTCTTGTGTCTTTCTCTTCTTGATCCTTCTGCGGCATCAGGTCTTCCTGTGACAGAGCTGCTTTCCTCTCTCCAGTGGCCACTCCTTGCCTAGTGCTCAGAGCCAGTGCGGCCACCATCATAGGTCTGGTTGTTACTGGGCACCCTTGACATAAGTAACTCCATCTTAGATTCCATTGTACATTTCATAGGGCACTTTGCCAACAAGGACAAGATGTTTTGCTTAATAAACCAATAAAAAATAAAGACTGTACCCAGCCAGATAAGGACACGAAAAAGCAGCACACTCTTCCACTATCAGTCCCCACTAGAAGACTCTGTGACCACAAAAGAGCAGGGTTTTGGCAGCTCGAAGCAGCTCTTAACTGACACTGTCTTGCTGTCACTTGTGATCAATGCTGGCATCTGCTGCCGAAGGCTCTGACACATCAAAGACCCTTCATTGCAAGACTGATGGACCCCTGGCCCAGACCGGAAGGCTGTTTTCCTCTTTGTCACTCTCCCTGGACTGGTTTGTTAACCTTTTTTCCTATCTCTTTTCTCTTGATGTTAATTTTACTTTGTTTGTTTGTGGAATATTTAATCTAGAATATTTATATATTGATGAAATTGACTATCATGTGTGGTTTGCAGTGTTGAATGACTCGTGTGGTGGTTTGAGCCTGTGTGCCTGTGGTTCTAACTACCAAGCGAACAGGAAGTACTAAGGAGAATTGCCTCCTAGGGAACTCCTCATAGCTCATGGCTTTTGTGATTTAAATAGTGTCAGTAAAAGTCTGACTTTGTGGAAAGTCACAACTGTATGGAGCTGGTTGTCTCTGACTTGGCGCAGCTCACAAGATGGGCCGAGAGTGGGCTTTATGTCCTGGTGAAGGGCCATACCCCTAAACTCCACTGATCACCTGTCTATATTCTCAGTCCATGTAGAGTCTGGACACCCCAGAGAAAATCTATTCAATGTTTTTCAATATAATGCTAATTACAAAGTCCTTGAGAAATCTTACCTCCTCTTGTAATGGGCCATAACACGCAACTGATTGAAGCAACCCTAGAGTGACCATGTGTGCAATTAGCATCTGAAGGGAGGAAAGCCTCTGCTTTAGATGTGGACCGGTCAGGTCACTATAGCTCCAAATTGCTCAAGTGACCGCTCTCCATTGCTGCAGTAACACTCCCAGGAGGGTATGGGAGATGAGTAGGGGTGTTCTAGTTGTCACAGGCCCAGGACTCTACTGGCATTTAGAGACCAGAGGTTAAGGATGTTAAATAGTCTACAATGCAACCAGTCAGTTCCATGGAATGAGGACTTGCCACTCCCAAGGCATCATTCCCACTCTCTTTGGATCTCTCCCTATCTCACCCTTACTCCACTCTGGCTGCTTCAGTTATGAAGCCAGGGCTCTGAGTGTTCACCAGGCATCAGCCACATAACCAGACTCCATCTGATTCACGGACTTTCTGGAAGGATCAGGTTTCCTCCAGACAGCCAGGACATTATCTGCTTCTCCCAAGTCCAGACTGGTGTTTCAAAAGCTGCCGGGTTCTCTAATTTCCCAGCCCTCTCCCATGCCTCAAATCCAGGCAGGTGGTATTTTTCTGGAGACAGCTGAATGGTACCCAAAGTGCTGTTTTTTACTTGCAAATGTGAACACTTGAATCTGACTTGCCTGACTCTTTATAAATGAAATGCTTGCTGAGTTTTCACAGAAGAACCATAATCAAAGCAGATATCATCCTTTCCGTGGGCTGTGGTTTCCTTCACGTACACCAAGTTCGACTGGAGTTTGGAAATATCAAAAAGCTGTATTTACAAGTCCTTTGGCAATGGATAAAAATCATCCTATATGTAAATAAGATTTAGAATGAGGGAAAGTGCAATAGAAGTGTTGTGACTGATATACTGGTTAGTTTATAAAAACCTCATAAATGCTTGCAAGTCTATGAAAAGAAAAGTGGAAAGATTTTCAAGGGGAAAAACTAGAACTTCAATAGTAAGATGCGCTTACAAAGAACCAGTTATACCATTTAAGGTTTTAAAAATTCGTTTGTCACAGAAACATGCTGCATACCCTCTCATAAAAATTTTAGAGATCATGGTGGATTTCTATGGATGTATCAGTTTAACATGACTTGCACACTTTAATGCTGTGCAGGAGGCTCTTACTTTGTGAACTCTGAGTCAAATCCCTCTTCCAAAAGATCAGATCATACACACCCAGGCCCTCCATTCAATACCAGCACTGTCAGGACCAGGGACTGCCTGTTGAGGAGAGAGCTGACATCAGTATGTTCCATGATGAATGAAAGGTACGGTGAGTTTTAAGCTCAGCTGCAAAACCGTAGCATAATTACTGGAAGTCAAGAATGCGACTTCCTCCCTTTAAAAGTCTTCGTTACCAGGACTTCATGTTAATGATCTAAATGTTCTTAACTTCCTATTTTGAAATGATTTCATATTTATAAAAGTTTGCAAGAATAGCACAAAGAACTGTCATCTACTCTTTACTCAGATTCAACTTTTTTTGATATTTTGCCACATTTACTTTATTAGTATCTCATTTTATTAATCTATAAATTACTGATATAATGTTAACCAATTACTTATGCTTTAATTTATTTCTTATCAAATGGGTTAAAATCCTTTAATATCCTTATTAATTGTGATGCTCAAATTGTCTCATGTGTGATCAGTAAAAAGCCTTCTATCCTGGTTTCTCTGTGCTTTGACATGCTCCCAACACTTTTTGATCATATCCTTTTTTTCTTGCACAAAAATATGTTGCAGGCTTAACTTATTTTCCTGACTTAGCCTAGGAATTAGTCACTTATCTAAGTGACTTATTATTTTAGTGGGAAACAGTATTTAGAAACAAAGATCTATACACCAGTGGGCTCATTATTAATGGTGTCATTAATTTCAGGTCTCTAAGCAAACAAAATAAGAAACTCGCATACCTGCCTGTCTTTCTACTTATATTTATGTCTGTGTCTATAAAACCGTGAGTTCATGCTTGTAACTCTGATTCCCGTTCAGTATAATGGAATCCTTCCCAGCCTTGCTACATTTCATATTTGTCTCTCCCTTTGCCAACAGTGAGAAACCTAGCACCCAACGTCATCATGGTATTTACCATGTTGCAATACAGAAAGCATTTGGAGAATTGCTAATCTATTCCACTGTGAGAAACAACCTGCTGAGAAATGCTGCTTCCACCCAGCAACCTGCTGCCTTGAATAACCAGAAAATGAAATAAGATACATGAAACAACCATTTCCAACCTTAAACAATAGTCAGCACAGGAACAAAATAACACCGGAAAGACCAACAAACTAAACCAGCCATACAATTACACAGCTTACTGCTTGGGAGAAATTTCCAGGCCGCAGCACAGAAAAGGGAATATCAAACAGAGTCCAGCAATTTTGCTGATTTGAGTAGACAGAGACTGTAGCTTTGAGAGGCCAAGGCAGCTAGAATTTGCAATGCAGACTACCGGAGATAAGGGAGCTGCAGGGAGAGTTCCAGAGATCTACAGGGGGTCCTCTCATGTATTTGCCTCAATATTAATCTGTGGCTGTGTGTGGCTAAGTCTCCACAGAGCTGGGAAAGGGACCACTAGAAAACAGAAGCACAAAAGATTCCCATAGTTCACACACGTACGGTAAATTTTATACCTCCACCAGCAAAATCAGAGCGAGTAATGCCTGGGTGTTGGGCAGAGATCACGGAGGGGTGCTGCTTTGGAAGTTAGAGTAAGCTAGCCCTGGATGAGAGGCTGCCGTGGATCTTCTGCCAAAAAAAGCTGACAAGTGGACTTCAAAAGAATAAGCTGATTGTAGGCAATATCACAGAGCGCTAGACCAAGTTTCTACATTCCCCGAAGCGATACGGCACTCAATAGCATTAACGTTTATAATGCCTGGCATTCAACGAAGTACCGTGTATACAAAATAAGCATAATAATAAAACCCATAACCAGCAGAAAACTCGTTTAATAGAAACATACCCAGTAATAACAGAGATTATGGAATTTGCAGATAAAAGCATTAAGACAGAACACACACACACACACATTTGTTCAAGATGTATAGGAAAAGATGAGCATGATGGCAAGAGAAATGTAATATGAAGAAAAAAATCCAAATTGAGCTTCTGGAGAACAAATATACACAATGTGAAATAGAAAGTTAGCAGATTACACTGTGAACACACACACACACATACACGTACACACATATTAGTAAACTTAAAGATATAGCAATAAAACCTAAACAAAATGAAGCACACAGGAAAGATGGAAAAAATGAACAGAGCAACAGGACTTGTGAGAGAATATCAAGTGGTCCAAAACAAATGTAATCGTCCTACACACAGAGAACAGAGAAGGGGGTGTTGAAAAATTATTTGAAGAATATGAAAAATTTTTGAAATTTGTTAAAAACTATAAACTGATAGATTCAAGAAGATGAACAAACTTCCAGCAGAAGAAATATGAAGGAAACAACACAGGGTCACATATTAATCAAATTGCTGCAAAAAGAAAATCTTAAAAGTAGTTTACATAAGAGGAACACAGAAACATATTACATAATTATTTAGGCGTCATTGTCTTAATCCCTTTGTCTTGCTACAAAGGGATACCTGAGGTTTTATAATTTATAACGAGAAGAGGTTGACTTGGCTCATGGTTCTGCAGATTGTACAAGAAGCATGGTGCCAGCCTCTGCTTGTGGTGAGGCCTCAGGGAGCTTCCACTCATGGTGGAAGGTGAAGGGGAGCAGGCTTCACATGGTGAGAAGAAGAAAGAGAAAAGAGGAAGTTGCCAGCCTGTTTTTGACAAATCAGATCTCGAGGTTGACCAATAGAATGGGAACTCCTTTATTACCATGAAGACAGTGCCTAGCCATTTATGAGGCAACTGCTCTCATGACCCAAACCCCTTCCACTAAGCGCTTCCTCCAACACTGAGTATCAAAGTTCAACATTAGATTTGGTGGGGAGAAGTTCCCAAACTGTTTCAGTGATAAAGATAAGAATGGCAGCATACTTTGCATCAGAAAAAAATGCAGGCCAGAAGAAAATGGAATGACATCTTTAATGTACTAAAAGTAAAGTATTCTCAAATGAGAATTTTATAACCAATGAATACATCTTTCAGAAATGAAAGTGGTCTTTTGCTTTTGATTATGAGGGACTAAAGCTCTAGCAGATAACATCCTCCTTCAGGAAACAACTATAAACCCAGAACGCAATACAAAGAAACATTTCTACTCAAATGTGCTGTGCTAGAAAGTAAGCAGAGGTAGTTAAGCTTTACTAAAAGTAGTAGGGGAGGACTCCTTACTTAAGGGGTGGAGACGTGGATTATGAATCTATGAGGTTTAGCCTATGCTAAATGCAGTCTGCCTAGCATCCACAGTGGCAGCACAGTCTCACATGGAAAAACCTATAGCCTTTCTGCCTAGGAAACCAGAAAGTCAATCTGAGACACTGCAGACACTGCAAAGAGCAGAGAAATTGTTGAAGAGGCAGAGAAGGGACACTCCACCCTCTCTACCCACAACTCTGATTGACCTGTGTATTAGTCTGCTCTTCCATTGCTATAAAGAACTACCTGAGACTGGATAATTTATAAAGAAAAGAGGTTTAATTAGCTGACAGCTCTGCAGGCTGTGCAGGAAGCATGGCTGTGGAGGCCTCAGGAAACTTACAATCATGGCAGAGGGTGAAGGGGAAGAGGGCACATCTTCACATGGCTGGAGTAGGAGGAAGAGAGAGAAGGGAGAAGTTGTATACACTTTGAAACAACCGTATCTTGTGAGAATTCACTTAAGGAGAACTCACTGTTTTGAGAACAGCAAGGGGGAAATCTATCCCCTTGATCCAATCACCTCTCACCAGGCCCCTCCTCTGACATTGGGATTACAGTTGGAAATGAGATTTGGGCAAGGACACAAATCCAAACCATAACAATCTGAAAAACACATGTGCAGAGCAGACTCACGCAGCTCAGCTAAAAGCAAAGTATCTGAATGAAGCTATCCCAAGGTAGAGAGTTTAAAGTTCAAACTCAGCCAAGAAAATTACTTGCCAAGACAAAGAGAACACAGGTTTTCAGAGAAAATAACAGAATCCGGAATGCCAACACTTCAATACTCACAACTTCTAAAATATAGTCCAAAGTTAAATGACATATGAAAAAACAAGAAAATAAAATACATTCTGAAGAGGGAAGAAAAGATAAATAGCAAGAACTCAAATGACAAAAATGTTAAAACTATATTTTAAAGAGGTTATTATAATTATCCTAAATAAAGGAAAACAAGATGTATTTTAATTTTGCCTGCATTTGATTTCTTCTCTAACAGTCTTTCTTTTTTTTTGTTTTTTGAGACAGTTTCACTCTTGTTGCCCAGGCTGGAGTGCAATGGCGCAATCTCGGCTCACTGCAACCTCATCCTCCTGAGTTCAAGCAATTCTCCTGCCTCAGCCTCCCGAGTAGCTGGGATTGCAGTCATGTGTCACCATGCCTGGCTAATTTTGTATTTTTAGTAGAGACAGGGTTTCTACATGTTGGTCAGGTTGGTCTCAAACTCCCAACCACAGGTGATCCGCCCGCCTTGGCCTCCCAAAGTGCTAGGATTACAGGCATAAGCCACCATGCCAGCCAGTGCTCTAGCTTTCTTTATGCAGATCTGAGTTTCTAGCCTGTGTTATTTTTCTACTCTCTGAAGGACTTATATTAATATTTCCCACAAAGTAGGTCTACTGGCAACAAATTCCCTGAATTTTTGTTTGCCTGAGAAAGTCTTTATTTCTCCTTCAAGTTTGAAAAAATAATTTCAGTGGTTACAGAATTCTGTGTTGGTGATTTTTTTGTTTCAGCACTTTAAACATTTCATTCTACTTTCTTCTTGTTTACGTGGTTTCTAAAGAGAAGTCTGATGCATTTTTATCCTTGTTCCTCTATAGGTAAGATTTTTTTCCCCTCTGATGTCTTTCAAGATTTTTTCTTCATCTTTGATTTTCTGAAGTTTGAAAATGATATACCAAGATATACATCTTTTGGTATTTATTCTGGTTGGTGTTTCTGAGCTTCTTGTTTCTGTAGATTGACAACTGTTGATAAATTATCAGTTATTATTACTAAAAATATTTCTTTTGTTCTTTTCTCTCTTTCTTCTCCAATATTCTTGTTATACATTTTGTAATTATCTTACAGTTATTACAAATTCTCTCTCATCTTTTTCTTTTTTTCTTTTTGCGCTTCAGTTTTGTAAGTTTCCATTGATATATCTTCAAACTCACTGATTCTTTCCTCAGCTACGTCCAGTCTGCTGATGGGCCATCAAAGGCATCTTCACTTCTGTTACAGTGTTTTCTGTTTCCAGCATTTCCTTTGGATTTCTCCTTAAAGTTTCTGTCTCTCTGCTTACATTACCCATCTGTTACTCATCTGTTCCTGCATGCTGTCCACAATTCCCAGCAGGGAGATAGGCCTTCAGTGTGAGTCTTCGTGTGTATCTGGCTGGCAGTGAGGCTGTGGTTATGGTTTGCTGTAGCTGTAGATGTCAGAGGCTGTTGTTTCCTCCAGTGGCCTTATTCTTGTCTCTCCTGCTGTCTTTAGGCTTCCCTGGAAACTCCTTCAATAGAGCCTGGGTCTTAAAGTTCCTTTAGCTGTAGTTCCATCATTACAGTCACCCTGCTGACGTGGTGGTAAGGTGTAGGGGAGAGCTATTCTGTAGTCCTATGATTAGATCTCAGTCCTTTAGTGAGACTCAGGGATATTACTCCTCCCCACTTCAGTTAGGATTAGGCTCTGGTGAACCCCATTCAGGCTATGGTGAAATTGCTTCCCTTGTGGGTAGGCCTTGCTGGGGGAGCAGGGGTTCTGTGTGTAGTTCATGGATATTTTCCCCTTCTCCTGTGGGAAGCACTAGGAGATTTTTCTCTGTCCTTTACAGTGAGAATTGAATAGAGTTCCTGAAGTAAGACATACAAAACTGTGCCCTCCCCCCAAAAAACTTGCCCCCACTGATGTTTTTATCTCTCAAATTAGTCATATTTCTAATTAAAGATCTACAGAGAAATAGAAAGTCTCAGTAAAGAAATAGATACAATAAACATGAAAACTCCAGTACTGAAAAATTAAATTTTTGAGAGAAAATATTCATGAGATGGGTGTAAAGCCAAATGAATATGACAGATAAAAGAGTAATTGAATTTGAAGCTGTTAATAGAATTATCCAAGAAAAAAGCAAATGAAACATTTTTTCCTTTTTTTAGTATTTTAGATAAGGCCTGAATGGTTTGCTAGATTATATCAACAGGTTCAAATGCATATAATTGGATTGCCAGAAGCCGAGAAAAGAAATGTTTGAAGATAGAGTGTTCAAAAATATTCTATACCTGATATAAAACAGGAAGATGCTAACTGCACATCAGGAAAGAAAATCACAAAGACACCCATGCAATCCCTATCAAGCTGTTGAAAGGCAAATATAACAGGCACATCTTGAAGGTAGCAAGAGAAAAACGACACCTTAGTCACAACTATGATGCAAGTAAGGGTTGGTGCCTTGTCAGAAACCACTTAGGGACAGAAGAAAATAGAACATCTATAAAGTGCTGAAAGCAAATAAATAAATAAACAAATAAAAAAGCTCTATTTAGTGTTCTAGGTATAAACAATACTCAGAATTCTGTATTTAGTAAAAGTATTATTCAAGTATTAAAATAAAACCATTTTTGATAAAGGAAAATTAAAAGAATTTGCTTCCAGGAGACTTTGTTGTAAGAAATGCTGACATAACTTATTCAGTCTGAAGGGAAATGTCACTAGATAGAAAATTGGATCCTCCAAAAAGAGTGAAGAACATCAAAAATGGTAAGTATCCTATGTGCATTTCAAAACCCATAGCATCATATACACGAATAGTGAACTTTGCTGTACGCAAATTTGGAAAAATTAACCTGGATGTTGATCCCAGGATGGGATGCAGACTGTGGCAAATAGATCTAACGTTACTGTAACCAAACAAAGCAGGTCTGGAAGCCTGCCACATGCTAAGTCCAAGTAACAAGAGTGAGGTCTGGTGGAAAGAAAGCAAATTTATTAACCAAAACCAGCACAGAAGAAGCAGCCAGATTCCCATCCAAAGTAACTGCTTCGATTTTTAGGGGGAAGGCACAGGTTTTTAAAAAGGAAAAACTTGATAAGGAAGGCATGAGGAACTGGGCTGAGTACAATGTCGCTGTGCCTCGTTTTGGTGTCTATCTTGGGTCCTGGTTCACCAGGAGTGCAGTCTGGCATCATCTCAACAGTGGCCGGGCTGTTCATCAGCCACCTTGAAGTCATCTCTGAAACTTGCAGCTCCAGGCTTGGTCTGTCTCAAGATTAGCCCCTGGAACTTCTAAGAAGACACACAGTTAATACTAACATACAGTTTGATAGATGTGAAGGGAGTGTATACGGCGAGAAAGGGAGGGATGCAGACTCTATTTTAAGGCTAAGAAAAAAGGCTTCTGCAGTTTGCCGCAAGGTTATATCTTGAAACTCAAGAGAAAGGAACAAAAATGTTTAAAATGCATTTTGAAGTTAAGCTGCTTGGTTACATTATCACAAATGTGTGACATGTCCACACTGAGCATGGTGAGGAAAAAATAACTAACCTCCCTAATTTGGAAAATGGTGTTTTAACTGGATACTAGAAAGCTAAAGACAAAAAACAAACAAATAACAGCCAAAAAAAACAAAAACAAAAGAAACCACCCAAGCCCACAACTGTACATAAGCACTGTTGGTAAACTTGTTTCTCACATGGGCACAGTTTAGCCGTTCTAAAGCAGCCCACGTGCATACTAGGGTTGAATAAATAAGTAAATAAATTGTAGATAATGGGAGCTAAGTTTACAATTAAGTAAGGAGGAAAGCCTGGGAGAGCCCTATGGTAATGAAGAAGCTCTGGGAACATCTCATGGACTCAGGCTTATCTTAACGTATGTACACATAGATACAGAACTAAGCAAGGAATGTGAAACATTCGAAAAGATAAATCATGGTGTGCTGAGAACCACTTAACAACCAGCCCTTCAAATAACCTGCCGTCCGAGGTGCGGATGCAGAGTGCTTGTCCATCTTTGTGTTGCAAATATTTCCATGATGGCCAATTTCAAGGGACCAGCGCAGTGTCGCTCAGTGAGGATTTGGGGAGCAATGGGCACAGTTGGCACCCACCAGCCTGGGTGAGCAGGCTCCAACACAGCACTGAAGCTGTACCACGTGCTGGGTCCTAAGGCCTCAATAAATCTGAGAAGGTTGAAAAAGTAAAGAGCATATTTTCTGAACACAAGTAAATGATATAAGAAATCAATACAATTTTCAAAATGTTAGAAATTAAACATTCTTTGCATGTGTGCATGTCAAAGAAAAAATCACAAGAGAAATAAGAAAAAATTAGAAGAAGGAATACATCCCAACTGAATTTATGAGGCTGACATTACCCTGATGCCCAGATCAGAATATATTATAAAGAAAACACAAGCAATATTTCTCATGAATACATTCGCAAAAATTCTCAACCAAATAATAGCAAGTTGAATCAAGTACTATGTCAAAAGATTATTTTAGCCTGATCAAGTGAATTTTATTCTATGAATGTAAGGATAGTTTAACATTGAAAAATCAATCAAGACAATTCACCGTAATAAGAGTAGAAATGAAAACCATATAATCCTCTCAATAGATACAGAAAAATCTTTGACAAAATTCAATATCCATTTATAAAAAAATTATCAGAAAATTAGAAATAGAAGGGAACTTCCTTGACCCAATTAACAGTATGTATATGCTGCTATAAAGACACATGCACACGTATGTTTATTGCGGCACTGTTCACAATAGCAAAGACTTGGAACCAACCCAAATGTCCAACAATAATAGACTGGATTAAGAAAATGTGGCACATATACACCATGGAATACTATGCAGCCATAAAAATGATGAGTTCATGTCCTTTGCCGGGACATGGATGAAGCTGGAAGCCATCATTCTCAGTAAACTATCACAAGGACAAAAAACCAAACACCGCCTATTCTCACTCATAGGTGGGAATTGAACAATGAGAACACATGGACACAGGAAGGGGAACATCACATACCGGGGCCTGTTGTGGGGTGGGGGGAGGGGGGAGGGATAGCAATAGGAGATATACCTAATGTTAAATGATGAGTTAATGGATGCAGCACACCAACATGGCACATGTATACATATGTAACAAACCTTCACGTTGTGCACATGTACCCTAAAACTTAAAGTATTAAAAAAAAAACCTTAGAACTAATGTCTTACTTAATCCTACTCCAAATCACCAGTACAATAAGACAAGATAAAGAAATTAAAAGATAAGAGTCATATAGATTGGAAACCAAGGAGTAAAACTCTCTTTCATCACAGAGTATTTAATTGTTTTTGTTTAATATCCTAATGCATCTACCAAAAAGCTACTAAAATCAATGAGTAAGTTTAATAAGGTCACGGGATACTAGACTCATGTACAAAACAATGAATTATACTTTTTATGTTTTATAAATAAAGTTAAACTTTAGATATGCTATTTACTAGAGAATCCAAAAAGTGAAAAACAAAAGTGAATAAAAAGATGTTTACATTAAACATCCACATATATAGCCACATATCCCTCTGTATGAAATACGTAAGAGTGTATCTAACAACATGCTATAAATGCAAGATTTGTAGGACGAGAACTGCAAAATACTCCTGTGAGAAATTAAGGAAGACCTAAATAAATGGAGAAAGATAACACGCTCATATAACACGAAGCTCAATATTGTCAACATGCCAATTCTTCTCAGATTGATCTGTCGATTCATAGAAACCCAATTACAATCTCTACAGGTTTCATTTCCTAAAATTTATGAAGAAACAAATAATTTACTTAAAAGTTTTTGAAAGAGCAAAACAAAATGGAATCATCCAACTGCTTTTATATTTGCTGCCTAAAAGTACAAAGAAAAGATTGTGGTTCTGGTACACAGATGGACACAGACATCAAAAGGACAAACGTAGCATCCAGAAATGGACCCACACATCCGTGGTTAACTGATTTTCAACAAAGCTGAGAAGAACATTAAAAGGGGAAAGAATGGCATTTCCGGTGAATGGTGGTGGACTAATTGCTTGTATTCTAATAACTGCATTTTTTATCACAAACAGTGGTCTAGCTAGACAATGGTAATGCCCTTCAGCAACAAAGAGAACAACTACTGCTACAACAGGAATGGATCTCAGTAATGTTAGGCTGAGTGAAAAAAACCATAGGCACAAAGACTACTTACCGAATTATTCCAGTTACATGAACTTCTGGAAAAGGCAAAATTCTAGCAACGGAAGACAGAGCAATGGTTACCTAGGAGTGGGGTTAGGGGAGCAGTTGACACACAGGGATAGGAAGAATGCTCTGCAGAGATGGAGTTGTTCTGGCCGGGCACAGTGGCTCACACCTGTAATCCCAGCATTTTGGGAGGCCAAAGTGAGTGGATCACTTGATGTCAGGAGTTCAAGACCAGCCTGGCCAACATAGTGAAACCTCATCTCTACTAAAAATACAAAAATTAGTCAGGTGTGGTGGCACATGCTTGTAATCCCACCTACTCGGGAGACTGAGGAAGGAGAATTGCTTGAACCCAGGAGGTGGAGGTTGCACTGAACTGAGATTGCGCCACTGTACTGCAATCTGGGTGACAGAATGAGACTGTCTCAAAAAACAAAACTAAACAAAAAGATGGAGTTGTTCTGTATCTTGACTGTGGTGGTGGCTAAACTGCTGTGTAAATTTGTCCAAACTCATCGAGTTGCACGAACTTGGTGAATTTAATTGTATGTAGATCTTGCTTCAATAAAAGTGATTAAAATATATTCAGCCAAAACTGTAAACAAAAGCCTGCAGAGGTGGCCATCCTAACCTCCCGGGGATCAGCAGGAGAGCTGGCCAGGAGTCTGTGCCCTCTGTCCTTGCTGCCCAGGGAACATTGGCTGGTCTCCTTGGGCCAGGCCTTGAGACAGCAGCAGCTGTCTCGGCTCCACAGGGCCACTCCTGCTCCTGGGGCTGGCTGCTCCAAGGACAATGGTGGTCTCCAGCTGTGTGCTCTGGAATCTCGTCAAGAACCACAGCCCTCGTGTTGCATCTTGGATTCTCTGAGTCAGTTGCACACCCTCCTGTTCATTCCCCAAGGCTGTCCTCTTTACAGCCTGCAGATGGGCTCCAGGGGCTCAGGTGGCTGCTGGAGCACAGATGGGTATCTGAATTGCCTGGGAAGAATAGACTCTTTCTCTTCCGCTGCCTGTGGTCCATGCCAATGACAGTCTTAACATTCACTTTCCAGCCCTTCTTAGACGGCGGCACTGGGCTAATTGTTGTGTTTTCCCTCTTGGTCATGGAGCTCCATTGTTATTGATCAAATGTGTTATCTTTGCCCATCCATCAGAAAATCAATGTTGTCTGCGTCCAGACCTCAGACTGGAAGTGCTTATGGTGGCTGCAGCGAGGTGAAATGCACTGAGGCATGGCGGCCTTTGGACGGCCATCCAAGGGCTCCCCTTGGACTTTTCATTTCTCAAGGCTTTGTGTGTGTACAGACATGAACATATGCATATAAAAATACACTTCCTGTGCACCTGCCCCAGGTTCTTCCAAACATTCCTCTTTTAATTTCCTTTCTGCAAGCTGGTGCTGGTGTCATATCCTTCTATTCCCAAAACTGAGGACTGTCAGGGTCTAAACCTGGCCTGAGCTCACTCTCCTGGTCACCCTTGGCTCATGTGGCTCCAGAGCCTGTGTATTTCCCTATAACACAGCCAGTGTATGTTGTATGTATACAAATACATGTGTGTATATATGTGTGTATGTGCATGTGTGCATGAGTGCCTATGTGTTTATATGCATGGATATGTATATGCATGACTATTGTGTGTGTGCATGTGTATGTATGCAATCATGTGTATGTTCACATATGCATGCGAGTGTGTGTGCATGATTGTATAGTTTGGGGGTACCTATAAACACATAGCTGTGTGGGTGTCCAGGAAATTCACACACATGCATGTGCACATGTGTGCGCAGGGAGGGGGGAATGAGGAGGATTCCGTTACAGCACACAGCGGGAGCTTCACATCCAGCCTGGGTGCTGTGTGCATCAGGGCATGTAACTGGAGATCAAAGGCCGGGGCTCCTGTTTGGGCCGGAGGATCTGGTGGTGAGACCAAGGGGAAAAGCAGCGGTAGCCCAGTAGAGAGTGCTCCAACACATCCGCACCTCCCTTCACCAAGGCTTTGCGTCTGTCGTTTATTTTGTTATGGGACGAGCTCTTTCTTGTGGGAAGTGACATGGCTGGGGGAGTGATCATAGGAATTACAGGACAGTAGCTCCAGGGCGGCCAGCAAGCTCTCAGGGGCTCCCCCGTCCTCTGTCAGCCAATGGGTGGGAGGTGAAGCAGGGCAGAGTGAGAATAGGTGCTTCTTCCCAGCTCCCTCCTCCTAGTGGCCTCTCTGGGATGGAACTTGCTCCCTCCTCCTGCCCATTCAGGCCTAGGGTGGCCTGGGTCCCACACCTGCTGGTCCCTGTGGGACACCAGGCTGGTAGGTTCTGGGAGCCTCCTTACTCCCTTACCAATAGCCCCTGTGAGACCCACTTCGAGGGCCCCAGCTGACCCAGGGACAGAGCGAAGGAGCGACGGAGAGCAGCCTGTGGCCCCCTCCTGTGGTGCAGCCACCATATAGCTGACACACCGTCAGCAGCAGCGCCCACTCCTGGTTCTGCACCCTGCAGGGTCCTCTCTGTGGGTTTTAGGGTGAGGCATTCTCAGACAAAATGAATTCAATTCATGTTATCCTGAAAAGTGCCCGTTCTCTGGGATAAAAGGAATTGGAATCCGTTAAGCACTAAACAGCCCCAAAGCCCTAATGACATGAATTTCACATAAGCAGGTCCTGGACGTGGTTTCTGCCACCGTGTTCAGATCCTGGGTCTGGGAGTCAGAGCCCTGGGTCTGCTCCTGGGTTCTCTGACTTTGTGCAAGTCTCAAGACGATCCTCAGTACCCCTCCTCCCCATGATACCTCCATCTACCCAGGTTCCTAGGCCGAGGCGCAGAGGCCTCCCCGAGTCTTCTCCTTCCCTTGCACCTGGGAAGGTGCATCTGCATGACAGGCACCTTGGCTTCCACAACCCCCCACCTCAACCCAAGCTTTCTTTATGCCCACTTCAAACTCTTCAGGCAAAGATTAATTCTCACCAACTGCTAATCAGGAAATCTTTGAATCCGTCTATGACCTGGAAACCTCCCCCTCCAATGTCCTGCCTTTCTAGGCCAAACCCATGTATACATTTCATGTATTAATTATGTTTTCACCTGTTAGTTCTGACAATGTTTTTTTGGTGTTTTTTTTTTTTTTTTTTTTTTTTTTTCTGTCTGACGTGCAATCCTAAACATCTTGTTTCCAGCACCGTGGGAGAAGAACCTCATCCATGGCTGGAAACTAGAAAGCAGGCTGTGCCTCTCTTCCGGAGTGCAGCCCTGCCCTGGCACCAGGCCATGCTGGGTATGGAGTTCCCCCACCATGCCACTGACAAGCCTGGCTGGGGAGCCGCCTGCCCCGGTGGATCTAAGGCAGCTTGACAGAGCCAGCATGCCCAGCTGCTGTCCAGGGAGTAGCTGAATGCTTCCCTTGACACTAGTGGAGAGCAGGAGGGCCCAGGGGTCCCGCCTGGAGTGCGTCTTGCTCAGCCCCGGCCGGGGCCTCTGCCGTGCGGTCAGGGAGGGAGGTGTGTCGCGCTGGGTTGCTGCCTTTGCTGTCCTTCAGGTGATGGCTGTGCAAGCTCCAGGAAGCCACCAAAATGGATGTGCATAAGCATGGGTGTGAGAGAAGCAGAGAGACGATGTGTGTGTAGGAGCAGATCATCTGTGTGTGTGAGAGAGACAGTGTTTGTAGATTGGGCTTGCCTGTGAGGAGTTGCAGACAGTGGCGGAGGAGGCTGTGCACCTCTGCTTGTGATGAACTCCAGGTCTCTCCCGCATCTTTAGATGAGGGTGTCCCTGACACTTGGTAATTTCCAAATACTGGTGAAGGAAGAGAAAGTGCTTCGGGGACATTGGTCTGGGCCCTCTCCAGAGGCTGGGCCCAGGCGGCCAGTGGGCCTTTGTCAGAGTATGGAGGGAGGAATGAGGACACCCACCCTCTTTCCCATTTTAAGTGGTTTTGCAAATAATGGGCTGAGGGTTGGACCCTACTGTCCGGTATCACTGTGCATGGTAGGTAAGGTACAGGGTCTAGCACCTACCATGAAAATAGGACTTTCATTTTAAGGTGTCATCATAGGCTGGGCGAGGTGGCTCACACCTGTAATCCCCCCGCTTTGGGAGGCCAAGGTGGGTGGATCATTTGAGGTTAGGAGTTTAAGACCAGCTTGGCCAACAAGGTGAAACCCTGTCTCTACTGATAGACAAAAAAAAAAAAAAAAAAAAAAAATAGCCAGGTGTAGTGGAGCACACCAGTAATCCTAGCTATTCAGGAGGCTGAGGCAGGAGAATTTGTTGAACCTGGTGGGTGAAGGTTGAAGGAAGCTGAGATAGCGCCACTGCACTCCAGCCTGGGCAACAGAGTGAAACTCTGTCTCAAAAAAAATAAAATAAAATAAAAATAAATAAATAAAAAGGTGTCATCATAAATTTGCAAAAGAAAAATAGGAAAAATACACAGTGCTATTTCTATTCAGCCAGTCTCCTGTGGTTTAAAGAGGCTGGGAATGTGCGTGGATCATTTTTTGCACTAGGTGTGAGCTGAGGGCGAGAGGATGTCTCAGCCTGAACAGAACAGCTCATTGCTTGTCTGCAGGGGCCCGAGCAAGCCTCTCTTGGCCCTGAGGACTCCTGAGAACCCCAAGAAAGGACGGTGGGGGACCCCGGCAGAGCGAGGTGAGGAAAGCCAGCACAGGGACAGAGGATGCAGAAGCAGTCAGCTGGAGGCCTGGCTGTGCAGGGGAGGGGAAGGAGAGCAGCAGGAACATGGAGGCAACATCAGTGACCGCAGGCAGGGTAGCCAGCTGGAGGCGCTTCTGTCTTTTCTGCAGAAACTGTTTTCCTTGACAACTGAGAACAGACCCCTCACTCTGAGATGGGAGGCCCTGAGAACAGACCCCTCACTCTGAGATGGGAGGCCCTGTTCTCCTTGAAGAACTTGCCCTCAGAGGGGTCCAGGAAAACGCCTACAGGGGCCCCAGATCCACGGGTTTAGGGGCATATTGGCCAGGGTATTAGCAAAAGGAGGGCACATGTGAACTTCTGCTTGAGTCTTGGCGGGGAAAAGGTTTCCACCGAGACAGCCCGAGGCTTCCCCTCCAGGAAGAGATGCACTGCACACCACGCCACCAGGCCCCGCTGGGAAGTCATTCCTGAGAGAGGGACAAGCAGTGAGGCGCTTCCAGGCAGAGTCTAGTCGGTGGGGCGGCGGTTCCAGGCAGAGTCTAGTCGGGGGTGGGGATGGCGGTTCCAGGCAGAGTCTAGTGGGGGGGGGGGGGGAATGGCGGTTCCAGGTAGAGTCTAGTGGGGGGGCGGCGGTTCCAGGCAGAGTCTAGTCGGGGGGGGGGGGGGAATGGCGGTTCCAGGTAGAGTCTAGTGGGGGGGGCGGCGGTTCCAGGCAGAGTCTAGTCGGGGGGGTGGGGATGGCGGTTCCAGGCAGAGTCTAGTGGGGGGTGGGATGGCGGTTCCAGGCAGAGTCTAGTGGGGCGGGGGGGGGGAATGGCGGTTCCAGGCAGAGTCTAGTGGGGGGGGCGGCGGTTCCAGGCAGAGCCTAGTTGGGGGGGTGGGGATGGCGGTTCCAGGCAGAGTCTAGTCGGAGGGGGGCGGCGGTTCCAGGCAGAGTCTAGTCGGGGGTGGGGGGGGCGGTTCCAGGCAGAGTCTAGTGGGGGGGGGCGGCGGTTCCAGGCAGAGTCTAGTGGGGGGGGGCGGCGGTTCCAGGCAGAGTCTAGTTGGGGGGGGGCGGCGGTTCCAGGCAGAGTCTAGTGGGGGGTGGGGATGGCGGTTCCAGGCAGAGTCTAGTGGGGGGTGGGGATGGCGGTTCCAGGCAGAGTCTAGTCGGGGGGGTGGGGATGGCGGTTCCAGGCAGAGTCTAGTGGGGGGTGGGATGGCGGTTCCAGGCAGAGTCTAGTGGGGGGGGGGGGGGGAATGGCGGTTCCAGGCAGAGTCTAGTGGGGGGGGCGGCGGTTCCAGGCAGAGTCTAGTCGGGGGGGTGGGGATGGCGGTTCCAGGCAGAGTCTAGTCGGGGGTAGGGGGGGCGGTTCCAGGCAGAGTCTAGTGGGGGGGGGCGGCGGTTCCAGGCAGAGTCTAGTCGGGGGGTGGGGATGGCGGTTCCAGGCAGAGTCTAGTGGGGGGGGGGCGGCGGTTCCAGGCAGAGTCTAGTCGGGGGTAGGGGGGGCGGTTCCAGGCAGAGTCTAGTGGGGGGGGGCGGCGGTTCCAGGCAGAGTCTAGTCGGGGGGTGGGGATGGCGGTTCCAGGCAGAGTCTAGTGGGGGGGGGGCGGCGGTTCCAGGCAGAGTCTAGTCGGGGGTGGGGGGGGCGGTTCCAGGCAGAGTCTAGTCGGGGGGTGGGGATGGCGGTTCCAGGCAGAGTCTAGTGGGGGGGGGGTGGCGGTTCCAGGCAGAGTCTAGTGGGGGGTGGGGATGGCGGTTCCAGGCAGAGTCTAGTGGGGGGTGGGGATGGCGGTTCCAGGCACAGTCTCGTCGGGGGGTGGGGGGGCGGTTCCAGGCAGAGTCTAGTCGGGGGTGGGGATGGCGGTTCCAGGCAGAGTCTAGTGGGGGGGGGGCCGGCGGTTCCAGGCAGAGTCTAGTCGGTGGGGGGGTGGTTCCAGGCAGAGTCTAGTCGGGGGTAGGGGGGCGGTTCCAGGCAGAGTCTAGTCGGGGGTGGGGATGGCGGTTCCAGGCAGAGTCTAGTCGGGGGGCGGCGGTTCCAGGCAGAGTCTAGTCGGGGGGTGCGGCGGTTCTAGGCAGAGTCTAGTCGGGGGGGCGGCGGTTCCAGGCAGAGTCTAGTCGGGGGGCTAGTTGCCTCTGGGATTTGCTGCAGTCCCAGATTTTAAGCCCAGGTTTTCTGTAGCCAGTTGGTGCTTCTAGTTCCTGACGATGATGTCCCGCAGCCCCGGGAAGGACAGACTTGGGGAAGCGTGTTGGTCATTGTCATTTGGCAAATGGCTTTCCCCTGCCTGCTTGCCTGAGTGTGCGGCAGGACATTTGGGCACTAGGATTCCCTAACTTCAGCTCTGGGCTCCTGGGGTGACCTGGGCTCGAATAGCTTGTCATTCCCAGGGAGAAGGAGGCCCAGGAGACAAATCCCCCACACCTGGAGCTTCCTTGGAAGACACACCTGCAGAGGGGGCAGAGCCCTGGGGCCAACAGTAACGAGATCCGACTTGACCTGAAGCAGGCCCTCAGACCTCAAACGTGTCTGCAGGGAGGGCCATGACACCTGGGCTGGGGTCAGGGTCGTGGTTGGTTCCAGCTGACAAGTGTTCAAGTTCCACCAAGTCCTGATGATCCCTCTTCTGCCCCCACATGAGAAACCCGAGAAAAGCCTCAGCCTAAATGGAGCCTGCTGTGCACGGCTCCCTTCGCGCCCAAGCTTAACAAGATAGCTCGTGTCCTCGATTTCCTAATCACAGCGACGACGCACAGCTCCAGTGCCAAGTTGACAAAAGGACTTCCCCCTTCCTGATATTGCCCATTATTTGTCTTACAGGCACCTGCTGAGCCTTTGCACCTCTCTGCTAGGGCCTTTGAGTCAAGTTCCCCACCACAACGTCCACGCCGTGCCCCTACAAGCCACTTTCTGTGGCCCCATCTCCTCACCTGCACCCCACACCTCTAGCCCCCATCTCCCAACCTGTACCCCACACCTCTAGCCCCCATCTCCCAACCTGCACCGCCCTCCTCTGGCCCCATCTCCCCATCCGCAGCACCTCCGGGGCCTCTCTCAGGCTGCTACTGCTCTCCCAGGCCGCCTGGGGACATGCAGGTGGGGCTGGGGGGCCCCTTCCCTTCACTGCTTCATCCCCAGCCAGAGCCTTCCCAGGCTCCCTCCCTACCTGGCCATGGTGGTCTTGCTGCGGGGCTCAACTCACGTGAAGCCCAGGGAAAGGAAACAGCTTCTTCCCCTCTCTGGGACCTCCCTCCTCGCCTGCCTGTCTCCAGCCTGCCCCAGGGTCAGCCCCTCCTGGGGGGAAAAACGCGGCTGGGGGGATGTTTACCTTTTATAGCGGAAAGCCCACCCGGTAGAAAACCACAGGGGTGGGCTCGCCCTGGGTGAGGCAGGTTGACAAATGTCTCCCTGGGGGCCAAATCGTCTTTTCTCTTTCCTCGGTGTGAAGGGGGTGGCACGGGGCTTCTTGTGCCTCTGATCAGGGTCCCCATCAGCAGGTCTCCAGGGCAAGCTTCTGTGTGGAGGCAGAGTGGACCCCGAGCAGGGAGGCAGCGCATCCTTGCCACCCTCCAGAGGCGCGGAGGCTTCTGCAAAGACAGCTCTGGAACATCATGCGCCGCTGCCCATATCTCCCAGCGGGACTCTGCTCCATGCGCCGCTGCCCGCGTCTCCCAGCAGGACTCTGCTCCATGCGCCGCTGCCCGTGTCTCCCAGCAGGACTCTGCTGCTTGGTCGGAAGCCCTTGCACAGGGATCACATCTCGACTCCCCTGAGAACCCTGCTGGGGATGGCTCTGCCTCTGTGTTGTCTTGGCTTGGCTCCCTGCAAGCAGACTGGGGCTTGGAGCAGGGAGTTTCCCTGGGGATGATCCCAGGAAGCAGGAGAGCATCTCCACAGGCAGCACCAGGGCCCCCACCACAGGCAGACTCTGTTGTTTCTGGAGACTCCTGAGAAGCCCCCAGGACTGTCTGCCTGGATAAGGTGAGGAGGAGCACTTCATTGGAGGCTGAGGGGCATCCACAGGGCAGCAGACCTCCCCGGCATTCCAGGCCTCACCTGTAGCCAGGGTGCTGGGTGCTGTGAGAAGAGCCTGCAGTGTGGGGGCTCCGAGGGCACAGGTGCTTGGGAGGCACAGGTGCTGCTCAGGGGGTAACAGAGACTTGGGGGGCAGAGGGGCTCAGGCGTCAGAGGTGCTCAGGGGTCACAGGTGCTCAGGGTCACAGGTGCTTAGGGACACAGAGACTTAGGGGACACAGGGGCTTGGGGGACACCGGGGCTTGGGGGACACCGGGGCTCAGGGTCACAGGTGCTCAGGGGACACAGGGGCTGGGGGGACACAAGTGCTCAGGTGCATCCTCAGGGCATCCACCACCCTTGGGCTTCACATTTCACAGAGGGCAGTGTCTGCCACTGAACTCCCTGGAGCTCCTTTCTCTGATTTTCTCCATATTGAGGAACAACTCCTCCAAAGCGGATCTATTTTCAAGAGCTGGAAACCACTAAATGATAGGCTGTTTTGGCAGGTATTAATTTCTTCAAAGCCTCAATAGAATGTTAGGGACTCTGTGAAATAGCTGTCTCATCAGTTGATCCCGACCTTCACCCTGCAGAGCACACATTAGTCCTTGTAGAGCCGGTTTGCACCTTTAGATGCACTCCAGGAATAGGGAACCTCCTGCAGGGGAGTTAAGGAAATCAGGCTCAGCAGTTCATCTGGGAACAGAACGCTCTCCGAGGGAAGGGCGGGAGAAGACGCCACTCACTGCATCGTGCGCAGACCTCTGGCTGGATCAACCTCACCTTGTGGCTCCTGCAAAGCACCGTTCTGCAGTCACATGTGTGGGTTCATTATTTTTTCCTTTATTTAAAATATAATTTAGTTTGTAACTTCCTCCCAGACTTCAATATGAGGAGATGCTTCTTTTGCAAAGTTCACTCCCTCTACTGAACAGCACAGAGAATGGGATAGTTTTACAAAATATGTGCCAGGCTCAAAACGAGAGTGCAGAGAGCTATAGCCACAGGAGGAAAATCATCTCTAGATTTTTTTTTTTTTTTTTTTTTTTTTTTTTTTTTTACAGAGTCTGGCTCTGTCACCCAGGCTGGAGTGCAGTGGCACCATCTCGGCTCACTGCAACCTCGGCCTCCCAGGTCAAGTGATTCTCCTGCCTCTGCCTCCCAAGTAGCTGGGATTACAGGCGTGCACAACCACGCCCAGCTAATTTTTTATTTTTCGTAGAGATTTTGTATTTCTAGTAGAGAGTTAGTAGAGATGTTGACCAGGCTTGTCTCCAACTCCTGACCTCAAGTGATCTGCCTGTCTTGGCCTCCCAAAGTGTTGGGATTACAGGTGTGAACCACCACGCTGGCCTAGATTTAAAATAAACTAAAAGTGGGGACACAAGGGGATGAGCCCAGGAATGTCAATGGCAGCACCTGCCAGGGAAGACCCTGTGGGGAGCACAAAGCGGGCTTGGTGGTCCCAGCCTCCAGGGTTTCTCCTTGTAGCAGTGGAGGAGATGGAAGCAGAGAACAAGAGCCCAGGCCACCCTCATTAGAGATGCCTGAGGCCAATGTGAGGGGAGAGGAAGAGGAGCTGTCCTATTTTATTCCAGGACACTGTTGGAAGCTACAGAACCATCAGTGACTTACAAATAGCCAGAGTGAAAGAGGCTGTTGCTTGGCTGACCAAGGTGTTCTCAATTCCATTCAATGAGCTAACGCAGGCAAAAGCACTTTGTAAGTTCCTAAATGCTCACAAACGTGAGTTGATGCTATCACACCCACTCCATTCAGCAGACATTTAATGGGCACTGTTGACGGTTCTGATGTGGTGCAGGTGTCTGGAGTCACAGAGATGGATCAGTCAGGTCCCCATGCTCCAGGAACTCATAGCCCGGAGACCCTGAAGAAGGGCAGGGGTTGGGGGTGATTTGGAATGGGGTGGTCGCTGACTGGCCTGGGGGTTCAGGGGACATCTGGGCTGCAGTGGGCAGATTCTGGGCTTGAGACCTGGAGCAACATGCTTGGAAGCCGAGAGATGGAAGTGTCCATGGCCCTGGAGGAGGCTTGGAGCCATCTGGAGGGGCTGGGGGCCTTTCACACATTCATGTGATGCAAAAATGCTATTGAAAGATGGGATGCGACTGGGAGGGGAGGCCTAGGACCTATGCCTGTGCAGATGTGTGCTGGAGACATTGTTCATTCTTGAGGCTGAAGCTAAGCACTGGTGAGCCTGCCCAGGAGGCCGAGGCTGTGAGGAGCTGGCCCACCCAGGACCCCCTTCGTGATCCAGAAGGCAGCAGCCCCTGAAGTCTTGCCTCCTGTCTCTGGAGGTGTGCCCTTGTGGGTGGTGTCAAAGGACATTCCATAGATGACTGGCTTCAAGGCGCCCTGTTGAAAAAAAAAAGGATACTAAAAAATTAGGATAAAATTGCATTTCCCCCCTCTCCCATGCCTTAAAGCATGAAACAGCAGTTCCTGACTTCACCCCTTAACACAGATTCCATCCTGGAGCACACATGTTTCCCAGTTCATCAACTGAGAGATGTGGGTTCATTCAAACACTATCAAAGAACAGCTCTTCAGCCAGAGGCAGCTTTGTTCTGGGGACACACTCACTCCTGTCCCCACACGCATGGCCTTAGTGAGTGTATTAGTCAGGATTCTCCAGAGAAACAGAACCAGTAGGGTGTATGTGTGGCCATTCCAAATCCTGCAGGCCGAGAGGGCAGTCCCGAGACCCAGGGAACAGCAACATCACAATTGGCATCTGAAGGCCGTCTGCTTAGACATCTCCTCTTCGTTCCAGGGAGCTCGGGCTTTTTTCTCTTAAAGCTTCCACTCACTGGCCAAGGCCTAGCCACATTATGATGGACAATGTGCATTACTCAAAGTCCACCAATTTGGATTAAAGTCTCATCCAAAAACACCCTCACAGAAACGTCCAGAATAATGTTTGACCAAAAATCTGGGCACTGTGGCGCACTCAAGCTGACGCATCAACTGAACCATCATAGTGAGTCAATTTCATAGCACAGGAAGGTTTCCTGACTTCGCACTGTCCTGCTCACTGGACTCCAGCTGTGGCCACTCGGGGAGGGCCATTTAGAAGGAGGTCGGGGGGGTCTCCACAGATCCCCAATAACAAGGGGGATCTGCTGGAGCCGCTGCAAGATTCAAAGGAAGGGAAGGGGTCCTTTGCAGGATTCAAGGGAAGGGAATGGGTCGTTTGCTTTCAGGACCTGATGAGTGCATGAAAGCACTGAGATCTCAGGGCAGGTGCCCACATAGGGAGTTGACTCTCAGGACCTCCTGATTGTAACAGTCCCAGGCTGAGCCCCAGAAAACCCAGGACCCTCCAAAGCCCTTGGCTGCCCATTGCAGCCATCTGACTTGGGCTCTGGTGTCCCTGGTAAACACAGGTAGATGATACCCAGGATGTGTATGTCATGGAAGGTTGCAGCAGAATCCAGATGGAGAGCGCCCAAGTAAGCCCAGGGTGTGGTCCCAGGGCGAATTCAGCAGGCAGATGGGGCACACCTGTGCCTGTGTCTCCACATCGCCCCCAGCTGCCTGGTGTGCTTGGGTCAGTGGTGCCACCTTTTGCTGTAGGGCTTGAAACATAGATGAGGTTCATTTAGCCAAGTTCAATTCAATTAAAAGGTATTTGTTGAGCTTTCAAGATGTGCAGAGCAGTGTCCTCGGCAGTTCAATTATTTGCAGTTTCTTTTGTACAACTAATCTAAATGGAGACTCATTAAAAAGGGGAAAAAGTAATTGGCAATTTCTGGTTTGCACATACTTGTCCCAAGGTGGTAATTACTACAAGGGAGAGCCCTTGGGGTGTTTGCAGGAAGCCACTGCCACCCCAGGCTGCTTCCTGCAGGAGGCCTGTGGATGCTTGCAATGAGCTCTACCTGAAGCTTTGCCAGGACTTTCATTGGCCTGTGAGGTCAAGTAGCAGATACTGTGTTATCCCCATTACAGTATTTTCAACATCCCCATGGCTTCCTGCACAAAGAACATCTCTCCTAGCCAATAGTTGATGTCAAGGGTATCCAGGTGTGTTGCAGGCCCACATGGGGATAGCGTTCCAAGAGCAGTATGGGAACCCCTGCCAGAGGACACCCTTGTGAACAGACGGCTTGTGTTCATCTCCTAGGTGATGGGCGTTTAGTTCTTCATGAATAGACGTGTGTCCATCTTCAAAACAGAAGGGAGAGGGGCTTTTAGGAGCAGAGTCTTTGGGTGCAGAGTTCTGAATTTGGATATGGTTTATATCCTATTTTGCCTTCGGACCTTGAACAAGTTATTAAAGACTTCTGGGATGCCAGTGTCCTCCCATGCAGATGGGGGAAATAACACAGGCCTTCCAAGTGATGTGAGCTGTCGATCAGCCATGCAAACAGCCAGCTCAGGCCTGGCACTTCAGTTAACTGTGTGGAAAGGGTGGGATTTAACAACTCACTTTGTCGCTCCATCTGAAGGAATGGATGTTGTATATTTCCGGAGACCGGGATTCTGGGGCAGTCTGAGGCAGAGCCATGGCTCGTCTGTGTATGAGGGCCCATGGTCATCGGCTGGACGAAGGCACAGTCAGGCTTCCCAGGTTCCCGAGGGCCAAGGACAGCATCCTTCAACTCCAAGCTGTGGTCCCTCTGCTGCATGTGGCCTCTCTGCCTAACTAGGGCATGGACAGGACATTCATTATTGCAGAAACCTCTAGGGACGACCCCCGGAGTTGCCGCAGTACACAACGACAAAACCTCACAACCTCTGCAAGAACCAAGCCTGGAAGAGTCAACCAGGGTGAAGCCTAGTTTTCCTGGATTAGGACTCACCATTTCAGGCTAAGTCTACACACTGTCGACTCTGCACTGTTTCGAATAGTCCAGGGGTGCTGGGCTCACCTGTGGCTAAGAGCAGCAGACCCTGCTATTGTTTAGGTTGTCCTGTGGATGTTACTAGGTCAAAGACAGGGTTTAAAATTTTCTAAAGGGATAAAATATTCAGTGACTATATGAGTCATGTGGTTTAACTTTTGCAACTATTTGTAAGAAAATAGGGTGAAAACTGGGGCAGAGTGTGTCCATTAATCACCAGCCTTTGTTGTTGTTGTTCTTGTTGTTGTTGAGACAAAATCTTGCTCTGTCACCCAGCCTGGAGTGCAATGGTGTGATCTCGCTCAATGCACCTCCACCACCTGGGGTTCAAGCAATTCTCCTGCCTCAGTCTCCCAAGTAGCTGGGATTACAAGTGCCTACCACCATGTCTGGCTAATTTTTTGTACTTTTAGTAGAGACAGGGTTTTGCCATGTTGGCCACGCTGGTCTCAAACTCCTGACTTCAGGTAATCCACTTGCCTTAGCCTTCCCAAGTGCTGGGATTGCAAGCGTGAGCCACAGCACCTGGCCTTCAGCTCTTTCTTATGTTTTGCCTCAGCATGAGAGGAAGCTGCATGGACCCCAGCTGCAAGGGCAGCGAGCTGCAGAGGATACCCAGTGAGAGGGGCATGTTGATAAACTAGAGGTAGGACTTGGCTGATGATAGACCAGAAGTAACGCCATCCACTCCTCCTCTTCCAATTCTTCCCACCTGCCCTGGAGCAAAGGGCTAGGTAAACACTCCTTGTCTTCCCACGGAGGGTGGTTACATCCAAGAGAGTTTTTCTCAGAAAAATTATGGCATGAACATGAGAAGGAGTTAATGATCAGACCGGGCCTTTAGCTGTCGAAATTAGTTTGACTAAAAACTGTATTGATTACTCAGGGAACTTAAAACCATCTGCAAAAACAAATCCAAAACAGTCCACACTGGATTGTGTTAAAGAAAAGTAAAAACGGAGGCCACAGTTTGGATGAATACTTCTAGCCCAACCGCCTGTGGCCGTGTAACCAAAACTTACGCCATCCTGATTTCTCTGAAAAGGCTCAATTTGACCATGAGACTGATGCTTTGCTTTCTTGTTGCGTGCTGACATCACATACATGCTTATGCATAGGCGAGGGCCACGTGCTTCCTCGTTTTTCTTTCTAAAGCAGCGCATCAGGCCACACCTCTGAGCTTCCTCTTGCAGTTTTGGCATGAGGTCTCCTCGGTTCAGGGACTGTTCTTTTGTACACACAATGACTTTAAATAATTTTCAATTTGACCTGACTCTATTTTGGACTATTGGCATGTGGTTATCTTTCCTTCTGGGTGATAGGGAAGGATCAGCATGGCTTGTGACTAAGGGACATCATGTACATTCCACAAGAACAAAAATCACGTCTTTCCTTTTGCTCTTCCCTCCCTACCTGGCACACAGTAGCCCTCAAAAATGTGAATGAATCGACGAGAGAAACTGAGAGGTAAGGGGAGCGCTTCCTCAGCCCGCCCCATGAGGTGGGGTGTCGCCTCACTTCTAGCCACAGTTTTTCTCTTCTTTGTTGCTTTGCTTTGAAAGGCAGGTTAAAGCAGACAGCGCCCATCATGGTAATTAAATTATCTGTAGCCTCGGAGTGATTGCACTTAGAGGCAAAAAGCAAGATTCATTATGAGGAGCTAAAAGCCCTTTTCCACTTTGATGTGAACCACCTCGCTGATATGAAAAATTTGATTAGGATTCAGATGTAGTTATTCACCGATAATCTCTAATTTAAGAACATGTTATGCTAATTTGTAACTCTAAAGCCAAAGATTCACAAGGATAAGAGATCCTTTAAATATTCTGAAATCATATTATTAGTGAACAGAAATCTACCCCTCATTGCTCAGTACTGAGAAAAATTCTCTCAATTGACAAGATTCGTGAAGGCAGGATAGTGACTTCCTGGAGTCCTGTTATAATCTTGTCATACTGGTGAGAAAACTTGGGGCATGGGGAAAAGGGATAAAAAGAAAAAACTCCTGTGTGAGCTAAAACAAAACTCAAGGAGAGTCCATCATTCTTGTGAAAAGGAAGGAAAAGTCACAGGCTTATAATTGAATGGTGAAGAAATTGTCCGCAGGATTGTCATGCGTGTGGGACTTGGAGAGCTGCCATGCAGCGGGGAGAGGAGGTGGCCAGGACCCATGGCTCCAGGAAGGGAGCTTACTTGGAAAAGCAGACGGCTCTTTGGACAATGAGACAAATGAATGTTCTGGTCCTGGAAGAGCTTTCCTGAACAGAAAATAAATGACATCCAAGACAGGCAAGCAGATGAAGTACCTCTGCGGCCACCAGGCCCATCATCTTCCGTCTCCCCGTCCACAGAACCCAGACTCAGACCAACCTCGTGCAGTCAGCTTAGGAGGGGGGCACCCCAGCATGATGGGAGAAGGGTCTGAGCATGAAGACAGTGGCAGTGAGGATGACAGATGAGCCAGGCCTCCTGCTGGCCCCTCATGGGTTGAGGGGAGATAGATGCAGGCCTGGAGGCGTTAGGGTGGGTGGGGACACGAGCATAAGGCTGCTAGATAGACAAGGGCACCCAATTCAATTTGAATTTTAGATAGACAATGAATCATTGTTTAGTATAAGTGTATTCCACATATTGCATGGGGTGTACTCACACTAAAAAAAAATGGTTATTCATTTAGAATTCGACTTTCAGCCAGTGCCCTGCACTTCTGCTCACTAAATGTGGAATTGAGAGATTGGTGAGGCTCCTGGAGCTTGGGTTGAGGGTGGGAAGAAAGAGCAAGGGGCTCCCAAGCCCATGCCTTGCCTCTTGGAGGTCCCCAGGCTGGTGGTCCAGGAGGGCAACGTGGTGGGTTCTCAGAGGCTGGTGGAAACCCTGCAGATAACCGTCAGGACTGCCGGCGCTGGAGGCTGGGAGGAGAGGGGAGCTGGGCCTGAGCGTCCAGAGTGGTTGTCCAGGTGCAAACCTACTTCCCATAATGAGTTTGAAAAATATATTCCACATTCTCTTGAGGCAAACGTTCAACAAAAATTAACTCCAGGAAACACTTCTACATCTGGGCGGGTGATTTGGGCCTCATTACAGAACAGCTTTTCCGACAAACACTCCTTTACCACGAAACTTTATTCTAACAATAAAATAATAATGGCCAATATTTATCTAATGTTCACTGTGTAATAGGCACCACACTCAGTGTCTTATGTATTTCACAGCATTTAATTCTCACTGAAGTCATCATTCATCTATTCAGCAATTGCTTACTTACTGAGCAAATTCCAGGCCCTGATTCTGGGCTCCTGATAACAACAGTGAACAGAATGGGGCACGGTCCTCCCGATGCACATGGAGAATGCAACCAAATGCCCACCTGCAGGGCACGTCTCATCTTCACAGTAACCCTTCACAGTTTGGATTTCACAGAAACAATGCATTATTTTTCTGTATAAGTATATCCCAAGATTTTAAGGGACACATGTATACCTAAATATTTGTTGTTTATCTAAAATGCAAATTTAGCTGGGTGTTATTATTAGCCCGTTGGGAAACTAAAGCACAGACAGCTTAATTAACTTCCCCAGAGTTACACAGCCAGGAAGCAGAAGAGGTCAGAGCTGAGCCTGGGACACATGTCTCCTGAGTCCGTCTCCTTCCTGGTTATGACACACGGCCACATTGCATTCGTGAACAGATGGAGTCCCACCCTTGGGAACTTACTGGTTAGGGAGAGACTGACCCTGGTTACAACTATGTGATGGTTACAAAGAAACGTCTGGGGCCTCTGGAAGCCTGGGGGATTGGGAAGATTTTCTTGAGAAGTAAATCCCAGGACCTGAATGCTGGTGGGGAGGAGGGAAGAGAAGAACATTCCCGACAGAGGGACTGGCTTGTGCAAAATCTCATGTTGTCGAAAGGCCTCTCCAATAACAAGTCTGGCTGCATAATTTATGGGGCTCAATGGGAAAGGAAAAGGCAGAGCTTCTTGTTTAAAAATTATTGGGAATTTTAAGATGGTGACAGCAAAGCATTAAGCCAAACAGAAGATCCTGTGCTGTGTGCCCGTGTGGCTGTCCTGTCCAGGAAGCAGAGGCAGGCAGGGCTGGGGCAACGGAGGGAGGAATGCCGGTAAGCCCAGCCTGGGAGCTCAGATGGGGGATTTAACTTCAGCCCAAGGGTAATCAGAAGCCTTGGGGCTTCCAGCTGGGCAGCAATATGATCAGATTGGCATTTTAAAAGATTTTTCTGGTTGCCACGTAGAGCATGGATTGGACTGGATGCCTGGTGATTAATTTGTCAGCTGTCATTGCAATTTAGGCAAAACGTATCGGTGGGTCATCAGGAACATGGGGGTGGCACTGGAAATGGAGGTGAGATAAGTGGGTGATTCCAGAGCCACTGCAGGAAGAGCAGCAATGAGGAGGTGAGGCGTGGGCATCCAGGAGATGCCCAGGGCAGCAGCTGCAGCACCTGAGAACCCATGGCAAAAGCAGCCCAGATCGGGAGCTGCAGAGTTGGGGTGCAGAGGGCAGGGTGGACCCATGGGGTCATGGGTCACTGGGTACCTCCAGTGGTAGAGGCAGTGCCATGGGCATGGGTCTGAGAAGAAATGATCACTTGGACCCTGTGGGTCTGGAGAAGGTGCCCGGGGTCCTTAGGAGGGCATTGGGGTGGTAAGATGCCCAGGATGCAGCTCTCTGGACCATCCTGCTGATGGAGACAAGCTGATGGTGGAGACCAAGAAGGGGCAGCCCTTGGGGGAAGCAAATCAGGAGCTTTTATATTCGTGAATGATTTGTGTGGCCACATGCTGAAAAGAGGGAAAGAGGAGCATTCCTGGAGGAGTAAGGAATCCTGAGTGAGTAGATCGTGGCCCCCGGCCATGTGTCCATGCAGAAATCAGGCTTGGCAACACTGGGTTTACAGGCATGTCCCAAGTGAGCAGGGGTTGGTCCCCTGGACATGTGTCCATCCAGAAATCACACTTGGCAATGCAGGGTTTACAGGTATGTCCTGAGTGGCAGAGCGTGGCCCCCTGGATGTGTTCTCGTGCAGAAATCACGCTTGGCAATGCTGGGTTTACAGCCATGTCATGGTGAGCAGAGCATGGCCCCCTGGGCATGTGTCCATTCAGAAATCACGCTTGGCAACGCCGGGTTTACAGGCGTGTCCTGAGTGAGCAGAACTTGGTCCCCTGGACATGTGTCCATTCAGAAATCATGCTCGGCAACCCTGGGTTTATAGATAGGGGCCTGGCCAGGCTGGTGCTCAGCCTCTAGCTCACTCAAGAACCCTGGAGTCCTTAGTATGCTCTTCTGATGTTTCCATGTTTCCCCTCCTCTTCCTTCTGGGCACAGGGCAGGGCTGCCTGTCCAGGCCAGGGATTATGAGCAGCAGCCTCCTGTGCCATTGCTGGGCTAGTGATGGCCAGGCTGGGCTCTGTGGCCTCTGCTTGAGACAGGGCTGCTCCATCAGCTGGATCCTGGATGGAGACCCAGCCTCAGCAAACACCTTCTCTTTCCCCAGCTTTTTGTGATGGTGCAGCATCAGTGAGAAGCAAACCCTCACTGATTTAGCCTGTTAAGATTTGGGGATAGTTTGTAACAAAATGACCTTTTAAACTTATGAGTTATTTAAATATCATGGATATACAGGAAAAGACAAAAATGACTTTTGTACCATTAACTTAAGAGAAGAAACAGCACTCCAAAAATGCAAGGTTGTATTATCTCACTGGTGTGGTGGGTTGTGTGGCTATAATTACTGTACAATGCAGGGGGCTGCCTGGATCCACAGGACCAGCCTTGGGGGCTGAAGCCACTCCAGATGCACTGTCTTCGGGCAGTTATTGAGTTTCTGGGGTTCTGTGCACCAGAGACCTGGAAACGATCATAGCAACACATCATGGACTTGAAACTTACTAAGATACAAGGAAAAGGAGCATTGGTCTGAAGACTGGGGGGAAAGGCACATCTTTGAAAATTACTTATTACATATTCAAAACTCTTAGCTTGAAGAGGTGTGAAAGGACAGAGGCAGAATGCAACAGGGGTAAGGAGAGAGAAAAGGAGAGGAAGATGTGAGCAAGGTAGGGAGGTAACCGGAGTTTGCAGAAGTCAGAAAAGACAGCAGCAAAATCCAACATGCAATTGCAGAAATAAAAGCAGCAGAAAGGAACAGAACCCCCTGGGGTGGAGAATTGCACCAGGAATTTAGAAAGAAAGTTAAGGGACTCCTCCAGAATCCAGAGAAAAATGAAAGCCATGCATTTTAAAGGTGATAGAACACCATTAAGCAAGCCATTTTTGAAATAAAGAGTTGATTGATTCAATAATCGAAAATCCATGAAGATAATTCATTCTATCATTAGGGTGAAATTCATCATATCAGAATAAAAATCATGAAATTAGATTGCTGAAACTAAAAAAGGCATTTGATAAAATTATGCCTCCATTAATAAAAACAGTAAGAATCACACACACACACACACAAAATATGTTTACTGTGATCAGAATCATACTTTCAAACAATAGCAAAGAATATGACACTCTAACAAAATGATGAATATGGAATTCCAATTCCAACATGGCAGTCAACACTGAAACATTGGTGGAATTCCCACAAACAACCAACTTGGCCTGTGTCAACCCTTCCTCCCCAGGAAGGACTGGGTATGGCAGCCCTGCTGGTCACTCCACCAGCACTCACGTTCCCTCTCCCGGGAGGAAGGAGACCTATCAGGGTAAGGAAGGTGTGAGCCCACACTCCACCCGTGCGTTCCTGATGGTGGAAGATTTCGAAGATGGCTTCTCCCACACAAACCCTCCTCTTGGCTCTCTCCCTGTCACTCAAAGACATGCCTACCTTGGTTCCAGAAAATCTGTCACCTCTTCCATTCCATAAGCTCTCTGGGCCAGAATTCCCTATCTAAACCCCACTCCCCAACATTTTGCTTAGTTCTGCCCATTTATATTTTATAGGTCAGAATCCTGTGGGCAATGAGGGATGAGTGTAGGCAATGAGGGATGAGTGTTCAGGCACCACAACCACACTGAACCTCCACCCTCTTGGTGCCCAACATGGCACTGATAAGATGCTTCCACAAATCTAGCATTTGGGGACCAGGCTGTGGTACATGAGGTCCTTGTGGAGGCAGCTGGTTTTTAGGCCTTGCTGAGTGATGCTGGGTCAGATTCATGCTGGGGCTGGTGTGGAGAAAGGAGTAGGCATGCAATGGTTTGTACTGTGTGGCAGGTTCAGGCCTCAGTGTCATTGAATGCAATGAAGGTTAACCGACGCCCTGGGGAATTGAGCACTGAGAAAAGGCAGCTTTTGGAGAGAAGAAGCCCATGGCAGAGGTCAGACATCCCCAAAACAGCACAGGCCTCAAAAGGTCATGGATGTCAATGAGAGAAAAAAATACGTGAATGCTCAAACCCCTGATGGGTGATTTTTCTCAGCTTAGTTGAAGTTCATAGGTTGTGGCATCTAGATAACAAGCACAAACTGAGTGTCATGTAGATAAGCCAAAACCCAATCATTTTCTTTCCTTTTTTCTCATGTGCTGTGTGCTGTCTGCCTTCTTTCCCCTAAATAATGTCTGCAGCTAGCAACAACAACATATTCTACATTTTATTATATGACAGGTTCTAGATTCAAATTTGCCAAAGGTAGCCATAAAAAGAGCTGGAAATTTTGTAATCTTCTCTCAAATTTGCAGGAAAGAAGAATTCAACTTAGGAAAAAATGAAGCCGCTTCATGTATTCCAGCAAAAGCCAGCACAGGAGCAGATTCCAGCAAGATGGTGGCTCGACCCCGAGCAAGGCAGGGCTCTCTGACCAGAACAAGGAGGAAAAAGAGACACTTTTAGAGTTAGACTTCCTCAGACTTTCCTACAAGACAAAATATATTTAATTTTAAAAATTTCCTAATGAAAAAGAATTTACATATGGAGGATATGCTAATTAAAATAATCTCTAAGTTATTAACTTATGTTTTGGAAATAAATACTGTCCCCTAGTTTCCATATCTAATTGCTAAGGATTTATGAATTGGCATAGCCGGGCATCATCTGGAATGGGAAATGAAATAGGACATCCATGCTTGTCTTCAGGGGTGAGAGCTGAACGTGGAGTCAATTTATCTAGCACCTTGTTTCAGCATTTCAGACTTTTCTGGGAGCAAAAGTAGAACTGTCCTCACCAGCTCTAGGTGGTTATTTGGGAGCAGGGTGAGAGGTCTGGGCATGCACGCTGCTGCTTGCCTTCTGCTATGGGCTGAATGTTTGTGTTCCTCCAAAATTCGTGTTTTGAAGCCCTCCATGTAATGGTATTTGAAGATGAGGTAGGGAATTAGGTCGTGAAGGTGAAGCCTCATGATGGGATTAGTGTCCTCATGAGAAAAGAAAGAGACCCCAGATCTCCCTTGCTCCACCGTATGAGGATACAGCAAGAAGGTAGCCATCTACAAGCCAGAAAGAGAGCCCTCACCAAGAACTAAATTTGCAGGCACATGGATTGTAGACTTTCCAGTCTCCAGAACTGTGAGAAATACATTTCTGTTGTTTAAGACATGGTATTTTGGTATGGTTGTCTGAGCTGACTAATACACTTTCCCTCCAGAGGCAGCCACTACCCAGTTAACCATAGACTAAGGAGTCAAGCCAGAGAATTAAGAGATGAAAAACACAGGCTTCTGTGGTGGCCCCTCTGGTATTTCATGTTTTTACAAGTACATGTATTAGTTTGTTTTCACACTGCTGATAAAGACATACCTGAAACTGGGAACAAAAAGAGGTTTAATTGGACTTACAGTTCCACATGGCTGGGGAGGCCTCAGAATCATGGCGGGAGGTGAAATGCACTTCTTACGTGGTGGCAGCAAGAGAAAAATGAGGAAAAAGCAAAAGCAGAAAACTCTGATAAACCCATCAGATCTCATGAGACTTATTCACTATCACAAGAGTAGCACAGGAAATACGAGCCCCCATGATTCAATTACCTCCCCCTGGATCCCTCCCACAACATGGGGGAATTCTGAGAGATACAATTCAAGTTGAGATTTGGGTGAGGACACAGCCAAACCATATAATTCTTCTCCTAGCCTCTCCAAATCTCATGTCCTCACATTTCAAACCCAATCATGCCTTCCCAACAGTCCCCCAAAGTGTTAGTTCATTTCGGCATTAACCCAGAAGTCCACAGTCCAAAGTCTCATCTGAGACAAAGCAAGTCCCTTCTGCCTATGAGCCTATAAAATCAAAAGCAAGCTAGTTGTTTCCTAGATGCAATGGAGGTACAGGTATTTGGTAAAGACAGCCATTCCCAGTGGGAGAGATTGGCTAAAACAAGAGGGTTACAGGGCCCATGCAAGTCTGAAATCCAGTGGGGCAGCCAAATTTTAAAGCTCCAAATGATATTTTTTGACTCCAAGTCTCACATCCAAGTCATGCTGATGCAAGAGGTGAGTTCCATGGTCTTGGGCAGCTCTGCCTCTGTGGCTTTGCAGGATACAGTGTCCCTTCCGGCTGTTTTCATGGGCTGGCATTGTGTGTATGGCTTTTCCAGGTGCATGGTGCAAGCTGTCGGTGGACCTACCATTCTGGGGTCTGGAGGATGGTGGCCCTCTTCTCATAGCTCCACTAGGCAGTGCCCCAGTAGGAACTCTGTGTGGGCACTCCAACCCCACATTTCCCTTCTGTATGGCCCTAGCAGATGTTCTCCATGAGGGCCCTGCGCTTGCAGCAAATTTTGCCTGGGCATCCAGGTGTTTCCATACAACTTCTGAAATCAAGGTGGAAGTTCCCAAACCTTAATTATTGACTTCTGTGCACCCACAGGCTCAACATCATGTGGAAGCTGCCAAGGCTTGGGGCTTTCACCCTCTGAAGCCAGAGCCTGAGCTCTATGTTGGCCCCTTTCAGCCATGGCTGGAGTGGCTGGGACACAGGGCACCAAGTCCCTAGGCTACACACAGCATGGTGACTCTGGGCTCTGCCCAAGAAACCATTTTTTCCTCCCAGGTCTCCAGGCCTGTGATGAGAGAGTCTGTGTGAAGGTCTCTGACATGGCCTGGAGACATTTCCCCATAGTCTTGGGGATTAACATCAGGCTCCTTGCTACTTATGCAAATTTCTGTAGCTGGCTTGAATTTCTCCTGAAAAAATGGTTATTTCCTTTCTACTGCATTGTCAGGCTGCAAATTTTCTGAACTTTCATGCTCGTTTCCCTTTTAAAATGGAATGCTTTTAACAGCACCCAAATCATCTTTTGAATACTTTACTGCTTAGAAATTTCTACTGCCAGATACCCTAAATCATCTCTTTCAAGTTCAAAGTTTCACGTATCTCTAGGGCAGGGGCAAAATGCTGCCAATCTGTTCACTAAAACATAACAAGAGTCACCTTTGCTCCAGTTCCCAACAAGTTCCTCATCTCCATCTGAGACCACCTCAGCCTGGGCCTTATTGTTCATATCACTATCAGCAATTTTGTCAAAGCCATTCAGCGAGTCTCTAGGAAGTTCCAAACTTTCCCACATTTTCCTGTCTTCTTCTGAGCCCTTCAAACTGTTCCAAGCTCTCCCTGTTACCCAGTTCCCAAGTTGCTTCCACATTTTCGAGTATTTTTTCAGTATCATCTCACTCTGCTGGTACAAATTTACTATATTAGTTTGTTTTCATGCTGCTGATAAAGACATACCTGAAACTGGGAACAAAAAGAGGTTTAACTGGACTTACAGTTTCACATGGCTGGGGAGGTCTCATAATCATGGTGGGAGGTGAAAGGCACTTCTTACATGGTGGTGACAAGATAAAAATGAGGAAGAAGCAAAAGTGGAAACCCCTGTAAACCCATCAGAGCTCTTGAGACTTATTCACTATCATGAGAATGACACAGGAAAGACTGGCCCCCATGATTCAATTACCTCCCCCTGGATCCCTCCCACAACATGGGGGAATTCTGGGAGATACAATTCAAGTTGAGATTTTGGTGGGGACACAGCCAAACCATATCAGTACATTTCTGTGTCGCTTCCTCAAAAGTGGCAATGTTAGCACCATATTCCACTTTTTCTCTTCCCTTTCTGCCTCCTCCTGCTCTTTGAAAGAGACATGGTTTTCTGATAGGGAGATTGGGGACAACAGTCCACTGGGCTACATGGAACCTCCATCTGCTTTGATGATCTCAAATATCTGCTGTGTGTGGAGGATGAAGCTGTGAGCACCTTCATCTTTGAAGGTCCTGGTCTATGAACCTCTTCATGTGTTCCATCCCATCCATGCCTCTCTGGATAGTAACCCACACTTGTGTCAACTGCTGTCTTGAGCATGAAAGAAATCCACCTTTACTAATGGAAAGTTCTCATCCTGGGTCTGAATTTTTCATTTTACTTTACAAGGTGAATCTTTCCTCTCAGTGGTCTACAGACAGTGATCTTCTTTTCTGGGGTTCAGACTCAATATTTGTGCATATATAATATCTCCAGCTTTAGAGGCTGCTTTTTTGGAGTTGTGGGAAGAGAGATTGAGTGAAGCAGTGTTTATTGAGCTGTAACTGAGGAATTACAATGAAAGAGTAGACAATGCTATCTCTGGAAATATGTAGTCTAATGTGCAGATATTTGGGATCTACAGAAGAAAACATGTTTATATGCTCTAATAGTTTATAGAATGGGGGCATACACAGAGGAGGTTGATAAAAATACTACTTTTGAATAAAAATGTTATGCTGTGTTTATTCAAATTACAAAATTACTATATATTCAGAGCAGAAAGCTGGAAATTTTTTTTAATTACAAGCACTAAAATAATTAAGTAAATAGAATTTCTTTTGGTGATACTGCCCAGGAGTATGTGTTTTTAACATTTTGGGGTAAGACTTTTCAGCCTATTTTTGTGACCATCATTATTAGTTATCTTTTGAAAAAATAAAAATGGTTATGATAAGATGTATGCTTTTATAGATTAGACAAAATATATACAAGAAAAATACTAACCAAAAGATAGCCATGGTGGCTGTTTTATCAATATGCTGAATTAAATTGCATTTCTAATGCTAGCAACACTTACAAAATATATCTGTGAAAATATCAAGGGATAAATATAAAAATATGTGTAAAAATTATGAAAATTTATTTAAAAAGTCATTAAAGAAAATCTACGTAAATAGAGAGATATACCATGTGCATGGATAAAAAGACTCAATATCATAAAGATGAATTTATAGATGTAAAGCATTGTGAAGTTGTTATATGTCAAGCAGCGGTCTCATATAATATGATTTAATAGGTTTATAGAATTCTATTATATAGACATACCATAATCTACTTACTCATTCTGCTATTGCTTAATGTTCAGATAATTTTTCTATTTTTCATTAATGTAAATTGTACTGTGTTGAAAATCCTAGAATATAATTTATCAAATGTATTTCTAATTATTTACTTGGCATAAATTCTTAGAAGTAAAATTGCTAGACCAAAGGACATAACAGTTTTTTGTATTTTTTTCAATTTGCCCACCAAAAATATTGTACTCAATTTCTACTCCTCCTGTCAGTGACTACGTTTGCCCATTTCTTCACATCCTCACATCCTGGGTGCCGTCATTCCATCAGTGTTTGTTAATGGGGCAGGTAAAATGTGTCCATTCATTCACTGGTAGATCGTGTGCTCTATGGGACCAGGAAACATTCCAGCATAATGTCTGGCAAATATTTGGTGCATAAGAAATATTTTTGAATAAAAGAATGGAAGGCAAAATCAAGATTGAGGAAGGATTGTAATACATTTTTTACTATGAACTGATGAAGGAGTGGAAGCATATATATGAACTAGCATTTATTTCAGACTGTCCAGATGCTAGCAATAGATTGTTATAAGATACCAAAACATTCTCTAGCAGGAAAGCAGCAGAGTGTGGGGGAAAGATCAATGAAACAGGATACTCCCCATCACCCTGGCAAATTGATTCTTCGATATTCAACATTCTCAGCTGAGGAGGAAAGGATGAAAATAAATGGTCTCATAGATCCACTTTACTTTAAAATTCCATGTTTCATCTCCCATTCTCATTTCATCTTCATATCACAGTCTAAGGAAAACTGTAAAATTACAGAAGAGTGATTAATACAACCTGCAATATTCAGACTCCCAGCAAGTATTGGGGAGCTGCTAACGTGTGAACTATGCATTGGACCTAGCTTTTGGATATTAAACAGAATGATCCAAAGCCCTGGAAAGTTACTGCTTTCTTCAGGGGGCGCCCATTTTCCCTTTATTGTAGTGGATTTGAGTTATGGGTTTTGACAACTGGTGCAACCCTTGAGAATACGCACAGGCTGTCTACCCAGAGGAGTTTTGCTATTTTGTAAAGTAAGTTGCTGGCTTTAGTGTTTCATCCACGTTTTATGATGGCCAATAAGAATCTGGGTCTAATTTTATGGTCACATCTACTACTGTTTACTTTGCTTACAGAAGGCCACACATCACCAATTTATAGTATACATTTTATTTAGCTTCCTTGGCAAAATTATAGACAAATTTATGTATGCATAAACAATATGCATCTGACAATAATTCTGAGTTTTAATACATTTTAAAAAGTTAAATCTTACACAAGATGAGTGCCTCTTTCTCTTGACACCTCATCAGTGTCTTAATTTTTGGAAGCCTCTTGGGCATCTTGAGTAAGATGTATCATGAACACTAAAAACTGGAAGAGCCCTGCTGGGCAGGTAAGGAGGAAGTCAGTCCTCCAAACCCCAGGTGGGGAAGCCATGATCAATACAGTTGAGACATTCTTTCTCAAACATATTTCTAATGACAGTGGGGATTAATTAATTAAACTCAGATTTTTAGTGACATTCTATCAATGTGAAAAGGTTGATCTTTCATTGTTGCTTCAATTTAGTGTGTGAACAATTTTGCCTTTAAATTGAGGAAGACATATGTTACAGAGTATGTTAATACCGAGATCTCATCTACTGGAGATTCTCCAGCGGAGCCCATTCCAAAGAGCTCAAACCTGAAGTCTTCACTCCCCCAACGTGGGCTCTGCCAAACATCTGTGCATATTCACAGGCAGGACTGTGTCCATGTCCAAAACCCATGTGTCCCCCAGCCCTTTCTCTGTGTTCCTGAAATGGTTTCATAATACATCATGTGACCTTATTCTGCACATTGGGTAGCATACGTAATCAAGTTATGAACCAAACTCTCACAAAATCCAGTGATGGGACCCAGCTCAGGCTCACTGAAAGCACCATGTTGTTCACCTGGGAGCTGTCACACTGGCTCTGGAGTGCAACTTTTTCTACTACCTGATGTGGGAAGTGTGCATTACACCTCACATTTTGGAACCTTGCTGAGCCAAGAGTGGCTAAATTGGCAAAGTGTAAAATGGTTTGTGCTGCTGCTCTGTGAAGATGCGGGAAGCTAAAAATCAGAAACCATACCTAAAATATTCTGTTGAGGTTTTCAGTTTTTAAGTGCCACTTTGCCTTTAGATAAGCCTTCTGCAAATTAAAATGTAATGAAAGACCTTGTAACTAGAGGCCCAAGTGAGAAGACCCTATAAAAATGCCCTCTTTGAACCAAGAGAAACTTCCAGTCCAATATGGAATCTTATCTCTGCTTTTGTCACTTAGAAGAAGCATAATATATGAAAAGTTTGAAAATTCTAAAAGTGCTAGATAAAGGGTAATGGATTACTGATGACTGTGATAACATCATGGATCAATATGGTAATTGCAATTCAATAAAGAAAAAAAATGGAAACTTCTCCTGCTCTGAGAAATCTCAACCACAGTCTTTTCTTACACTCTTTTCTTGGTTCTATTCCTAATGTTGCAGCAGCCCCTTTGCATTCTGCCCCAGGGCTCACTGGCAAGGGAGAAGTCTCCTGCCAGGATAGGCTTCAAGGTTCTGGATGGGGCAAGATAGCACCGGGAGCTTCTGCCTGAACCACATATTGCAACGGACAACATCATCATTCAGGGAACGTGGTCCCAGGAGCTTCACTCTGAAACACTGTGTCCATTTAATCATTTTCCAATCTGTTTCTCTTACGGAATTCATCACTTTTCATGGAAACAAATATCTGTCAAAATATCATATTAGAATGGCATTTGAAGATTTTTATATCCTTAGCAATAATGACTTCCTTTTTTCTTTGGAAGGAGAGCTGATGAGTCTTTCTGAGAATGCCTTCTTGATCTTGGGGCTGTTTTCTTGTCATCAGATGGTAAACACCCTTAATTGATTAGAGGTGCCCTACTGCTGGGCTCTGACCGGGCTCGTACAGCCAGGAAGCTACTGCAAGAGAAATCAGAACAAGCCCAACTGTGCTTTTCAGAGCAAATAAAGTCTTCAGATGAGAGGCAAAGTGCTCTATTACCACTCATAAAAACTGCCAGGTCTTTAATATATGGTTGTACTAACATGTTCATTAGGAGAACTGGCTGTAATCAAGCGGTGGAGACTGTGAGCACAGGCATTTGTTTCTGCTGTTTGATATTTGTCTCATATTTTATTAGCAAGAATGCATGAAGGAACGAGAGATGAGAGTACAATTTGAAGATGATCTCTGTGCCCCTGAGCTGCCTCAACTCTCCACAGATGCCCTGGCATGGTGCATGTGGGATTGTAGATCTGTGGTCTGAAGCTGGGATTCCCAGCCCTGTCCTGCCTATCTTGGCCCAGCTCCCACCCTGTCTTCTCCACCCTCTCCTCCCAATGCACTCCCTGCTGGGGAGAGGAGTGAAAGGGAGCAGGTGCTTGCAGAGACTTGCGTTCAGCTTGGTGCTCTTTATGACACCTGCCCCCAGGGTCCCTAACTGTTGGGTTATCTCATCCCACCATTTAGGATGGAAGGAGTCTCAGCTCTCCATCTGGAACTCATGCACCGTCAAACCTCCGTGTCCTCAGGCTCAGAGCTTGGTGGGTTTTTGGGGTGGCCGGGGATCTTTCACTTGCTATGAGGACTGACTTCTAGGTCTCCCCAGACTCTACCCCCTTTCCTCCCTGTTCATATCCCATAGAATCTACCTTTTTCAATTACTCTGTGTCCCATTCACAGCCCTAGACCCTAAAACACTTTCATGAAAACAGCAATGGCTTGTTTGTTTGAGTCACTGTTCCTATGAAAGCAATTGTAGACTTCATTTAACCAACCGATACTTATGCTAAGCCACAAATTTACAGTCAAACTGTTCTCTGTCCTTTTCATAAACACATTTCAATTGAAAATGCGCAATTTCAGACTCTAGGTGAGACAAACCATCCAGCTGAACTTAAATGGAAATAAAGAGAAACAAAGCATGGTGGCACACTGGGCAATAACAAGACATCTTAAATTCATCCTGAGGACCAGAGGCAAAGAGCGCGATTTACGACGCTCATGAAGACGGGCGCATTTCACGGTCGAAACTGGAGCCACGTAGGATTGGTAATGGAGGGAATGAAAGCTGGGTACTCTGGCAGCCTCTCAGGGGAGGTTTTCTGCAGCACAGTGAGCAATGACTCGTCAACACTGGTCCTGGCAAAGAGGGAAGCTCTCTGCAGAGCCATCATTGCAGCTACCTTTTGAGTGCCTGCCCTGGGGTGTCTGGTGTGAGCCTGGCCTGGTTGGAGTTTTCAGGTTCAGTGCATTCTTGGCTGGGGGTATCCAAGAATGGTGAAATGTCTAAAACAATTACTAACTCATGTATTTATAAATATTGTTTGAACACTAATTTTGGACCAAACATAATGCTAGGCACAGGGATAAAACAGACACAGGGATAAAACATGACTAAAACAAATCTCATGAGTTCAGGGCTGTGCTCTTCACACTATAAGACTGTGTGGTTGGCCCTAGGAACCTCCTCAAGGAGGCATGAGAATTAGTGGGGATGGTGGAGTCTGTGCAGGGGCTCACGGAAAAGTTAAAAATTCTGGTCTTTATTCTAACAATGGGAAGTCATCTTAAGGTCTGTAAAAACGGGAAGGATTTTAGGCAAGAAGGCAACATGATCAGTTTTGACTTTTTAATTTATTATTTATTTATTTAGAGTTAGGGTCTTGCTCTGTCACCCTGGCTGGAACACAGTGGTGCAATCAATCATAGCTCACTGCAGCCTCAAACTCCTGGGCTTAAGTGATCCTTCCATCTTAGCCTCCCAAGAAACTGGGATGACAGGCATAAGCCATTGGGCTCAGCTATTTTTTTCTTCTTAAATTTTTTTTTTTTTGTATTTTTTTACATTAAAACTTTTTGTACTATGGTACCCTGGCTGGTCTTGAACTCCTGGCCTCAAATGATCCTCTTGCTTTGGCCTCCCAACACACTGGGATGAGGAATCAGGGCCAGCCAGTTTTTAAAAGATCTCTCTGTTGGGTTAGAGGGAGAGATCTGATAGAAGAGGACAACTGTCATGGGGCAGGATACGGTGGTAGCTTGGAGAAAAACAACAGTGATGATCTGGCAGAGACAGACTTAGGAGGTGATGAGGCTTGGTTGTATGTCTTCTCCAAAGCTCATGTTGAAAACTGATTCCCAGTGTTGGAGGTGGGGCCTGGTGGGATGTGACTGGATCATGGGGGCAGATCCTTCATGAGTGGTTTAGCACCATCCTCTTGGTGATGAGCAAGTTCTCTCTGGGTGATTTCACATGAGACCTGGTTGTAAGAGTCTGGGACCTCCCCCTTATCTCTCTCTTGCTCCCTCTTTCACCATGAGAGGCACTTGCTTCCCTTTCACCTTCCACCATGACTGGAAGCTTCATGAAGCCTCAGCAGAAGTGGATGCAGGAGCCATGCTTCTATAGCCTGCAGAATGGTGAGCAAGGCGAACCTCTTTTATTTATAAATTATCCAGTCTTAGGCATTTCTTTATGGTGACACAAGAAAAGACTAACACAGAAAGTAATCTCTCCAGGGCTTGGTTCAGGATTACCTTTGGTGGTTTGGATAAAGGAGAGAGAGGAGTTTGTGATGGATTTTAGAGTTCTAGTTTGTCCAATTGATTGTATGGTGGAGATACTTCCTAGAAAAGAAAATGATGGGATGCACCAGGGTTGGAGGAGAAGATTGTGAGTTAATTTTTTTATATGTTGAGATTAAACAGCTATGAGATGTCCAATGGCTGTTTGATGGATACAAGTTTGGAGCACAAAGAAGTCTGAGCGAAGATAGAAATGTACTATGGTGCATTTAATTGATTGCAGGTGGCAATTAAAATCATGGAAAGAGATGGGATTTCCTAGAGAGGCTGTAAATAGAGAGAAGGAGCCTTGAGAATCTTTGATATTTTGTGGCCTGATGGAGGAGGGAGGGTCTGCAAATGGAGAGGGAGCAGCCGAGATGTGTAGGAAGATGGGCTGAGTTACACCATCCCAGGAAGAGTCTCCACATAGAAGGTCAGCAGTGCAGAGTGCTGCTGAGAGTCCAAGTACAAGGGACACAGAAGAAAACCACTCGGAGATGTCACCGTCCCTGTGATTTTTACAATGACTGTTTCCATGGAGTGATGAGGGCACACGATTGATGGAGGCCAGGAATGAATGACAGGTGAACAAATGGAGGCAGGGCAGTAATGACGAATCCACTGGAATTCAGCTAACACTGAGATGAACGTGACCTAGTTCTATCATCACCTCCAGTACAGAAGAATATGGATGGAGAGAAAGTCCTTCAGTTAATCCACCTTGGGCAGGTGTTCACGCCCTCTCCAGAGTCACTTTCTGTACAGCAGTATGTAGTTGGCTGGCTGGCAGACATCACCATGGGAACAGAAACAGGGGCCGAGGGGCCAGCTTCTCAGTAGGGCAGGGGTCTTTGGAGAAATAGCAGAGAAAGATAAAACTGAATTCCCTTAATTAGATGATCTTAATATCCTACGTGGGTGTTCCCTATTCTTGAATATCTAATCAACCTTCTCCTTATTCTCTCTCTACTTCTCAATGTAAATCAATAAAGGCAAATTGAGAATCATAATAAGCAAATTATTAAAGAAAATGGAAAACGCTGTGGCATATATTACGGTACTAGATCTCAAAGCAGCCCCACCTGCAGACAAGTGGACTCTGTAAGGGAAAGGATGTGTTTTTCAAATTTTATGGAGCTGCTAGGTGGCAGGGTCAGACCTTGGGACCAAGTGCCCTTTCCAACAAAGAAATGACCTCTCCCCAGCCAAATACAAGGATGCCCAGGCCAATGAGGCCCCATGGAGTTCCCCACCACTCTCTGCTCTGGTACACGACCCTGAGGGCCATTTGGGAGACACAGGTCCCCAACACCAGCTTCTGTCACCTGGGGGAACCCTTTAGACTCCGCATCCATCCTTTTCTTGCTTGTGCTACAGTGAGCTATGGTCCCTGTATCTCCCTGCCTGAGCTGGCCAGGAGCTCCCAGCCTTCCCCAGTGGAGCACGATCCCCCCGTGACCTGGCTTTTGCTCTTACACCAGCCAACACCTGCTGCTCAGGCCCATTCTCAGGGACCTGCTCAGTCTGCTGAGGCTCCCTGGACACTCAGTGGGGACCCTTGGGGGAACACAGCAAGAGAGAGGTGGTAGGTACGGGTAAGTTTCCATTCCAAATACCTAAGGACTGAGCCACATAAGCCATTTGGGTTCTACCTCTTGGTTCAGCAATTCTTGAGCTCCTCCATCATGCACCCCCTGAGAGGGGCAGAGAAGGCACTGAAACAGGGCCCTGTTCCCCCAGGAGCAGAGAGAGGACTGAGACAGGGACCTGGGGACCTGGTCCCCCAGGGGCAAGAGTGAGGCATGGCTCCAGTCCCCAAAGGGCCTACCTCAGAGGTGCTCATGCCTGTAATCCCAGCACTTTGTGTGGCCAAGACGGGAAGATCACTGGGGGTCAGGAGTTCAAGACCAGCCTTGCCAAGATGGTGAAACCCTGTCTCTACTAAAAATATAAAAAGTAGCCAGGTATGGTGGTGGGTGCCTGTAGTCCCAGTTACCCGGGAGGCTGAGGCAGGAGAATCCCTTGAACCCAGGTGGTAGAGGTTGCATTGAGCCAAGATGGCGCCATTGCACTCCAGCCTGGGTGACGAGCAAGACTCCATCTAAAAAAATAAAAAGCAGTAATTCAGGGGCCTGAGTGTGGAGGCAGTGGCTCCCTAGCTAAGGGAATGGGTTGAACAGACTTGAGATGGGTCAGAGCATGGAGTCCAAACACAGGTCAAGGGCTCTCAACATCTTCCAGGATTGCAGACATAGATTCAGCCCAAGCAGTGGATTCTGTGTATGGGGAATTGCGAGAGATTAGCTTGGCAGAAGCAAGTAGCCTGTGAGAAGAAGCAACAGAACCTGAGTCTGGAAACATGAGTGTGGTCAGGTCAGGACACCTTGGCCATCAGGCTGAGGAGGCTCCATGAGAAGGTGAGCAGCTCAGCTTTCTCAGGAGGCAACAGAGACCTGGGTTCCTACCTGCTTCCACCAGTGGAAACATGACTCTGAATAGGGATTCATGCCTTCAGTTGTCTGCAGCTCCCTTGGTCCCTCTGCAAGATGGCAAGATCACTGTCATGTGGGAGAAAATGGAAAGCAAACATGATGTTAACAATGTCTCATTCCAAGAAACTTGGGACCCCTGACCTGGTGGCAGGATGAGTCTTTTCTTCACCCATCATTTCATTTTCGTCTCTCTTTTGACTTCAGCCATAAAGGGTGAGAATGAACACCCACTGCCATCTGCTCAGGTGACTTGGGAATCGCAGTGCAAGTTTCTTGCAAAGTTATCTCTGGGCTGCAACTTTTCATGCCAGGGTGACCTCAGGGACATTCTTCTCTGTTCAAAATCAGGCCTTACTGCCTCTCTTAATATGCTCAACTTAAGGCAGCTTTTACAGAAAGTCTTCATTGTCAATTGACACACGACTAAAGGAATTCCAAAATGAATGTGCTCTCTCCGAAGCAGAACGTCTGTCTATACTTGGCTTGAGATCTCAGGCAGTCCCTGGAACTTATACAATTTATGAAGGCTGCTATTATTTCATTTATTCGGAGTTCCAAGGCTTGCAGCTTGATATCACGTCATGTAGCTTGTGCCACTCTGCATAACAGGCTGTGGCAGCCCGGAACATATTTTGGAAGTTTACTTGGTGTGACAAGAATGAATAGAAAATTATTTGCAGTAGATATACCAATAAAAAGGAAAATGTTATTTGCATCATGAAAGATCTCTCCTATGGCTCTGGCTGTCATTCAATGATGGGAGAAGATCCAGGGAGGATCCCTGACTCTGCTCTGGCATCAGCCTTCCAGGCCAAGCCTCACATTCTCTTCTTTAGAGAGTGGGGCTGGCAGCAGAAACACTTTGACACTCACTCCATGAGAAGGAGGTCTTTGGGCCCTTCCTTTGGATCTGGTTGGGATCTGGAATGGCTGTGACTAGTAGAATACAATGAGAGGGACAAGCCTGAGGCTTGAGAAACTTTCTTTTTTTCTTTTTTACTATTATTATACTTTAAGTTCTAGGGTACGTGTGCACAAGGTGCAGGTTTGTTACATATGTATACATGTGCCATGTTGGTGCGCTGCACCCATTAACTCATCATTTACATTAGGTATATCTCCTAATGCTATCCGTCCCCCCTTCCCCCACCCCACAACAGGCCCCGGTGTGTGACGTTCCCCTTCCTGTGTCCAAGTGTTCTCATTGTTCAATTCCCACCTATGAGTGAGAACACATGGTGTTTGGTTTTCTGTCCTTGTGGTAGTTTGCTGAGAATGATGGTTTCCAGCTTCATCCATGTCCCTACAAAGGACATGAACTCATCCTTTTTTATGGCTGCATAGTATTCCATGGTGTATATGTGCCGCATTTTCTTAATCCATTCTATCATTGATGGGCATTTGGGTTGGTTCCAAGTCTTTGCTATTGTGAATAGTGCCGCAATAAACATACCTGTGCATGTGTCTTTATAGCAGCATGATTTATAATCCTTTGGGTATATACCCAGTAATAGGATGGCTGGGTCAAATGGTATTTCTAGTTCTAGATCCCTGAGGAACGGCCACACTGACTTCCACAATGGTTGAACTAGTTTACAGTCCCACCAACAGTGTAAAAGTGTTCCCATTTCTCCAGATCCTCTCCAGCACCTGTTGTTTCCTGACTTTTTAATGATCGCCACTTTCTGTCTCTTGGACACTCCCTCTGGGGGAAACCAGCTGCCTGTGTTAAACGTCTGACCACATTAAGCCCCCATGCTGTGAGGAAGCCCAATTAGCCTTGGGGGTGGCCTTGTGGAGAGACACCAAGCAATTTTATTTTATTTCATTCTTCTTCAACTATCAAGCAAGGGCGCTTTGCTTTATGAAGTTTGCTGTAAATTGCCTCTGCCAGTGAATTAGAAACCCTCTAATGTGTGGTGAATTCTGCTGGTACATGGTAGTGGCAGGAAAACAAATGCTTTCTTTTTTAAAATGCTAATTTGGACCAACTGGGCCTCTTTTTCTTGTAGACATAAACCAGCATTACATTTGGACAAGCCTCCTTTCCTGAATTCCAGGTTTTTGGCCTCGTTGGCCCATCTGAGACAGGGCACCTCTTTTCACATTGCTAAGGCACCAATGTTTGTTTTTCTCCCATTTATCCATTAATTCACCAAATATCTATTTTTCTATGTATCTGTTATCCATCTAGTCTATCTCTCTCTACCCCCTCTCTCTTTCCCTTCTTTCCTCAGCTCTCTCTTTTTTCTTCTCCTCTCTCTGTCACCTGCCTTCTTTTTCTCTCTCCTTCTATCATCTCTCTCTCAATCTCTCTCCATATTTGTTTTTTTTAATTCTCTTTGTGCCAGCTGGATAATATGGGGTGTCCTCAGATAGCTCCAAGTAACAACTGGATGGAAGAATGGATGAGGATATACATTCCAATGTGCAAACCATCTGGTTAGTTATCTGGGCATAAAACAGACAAAAACAAACAAAAACAAACAAAATATGATGGTCTGAAGTAACCAATGTTTTACTAGGCTTATACTTCTGCAGTTCCAGAATTTGGATGAAGCACAGCCTGGATCCTCAGCTGGAGTGGCTTGATGGGCTGGAGCCAGCTGAGTCAACTCCACTGAGCTCACATATCTTTGGCTCTGATACTTCTCCAAGTGGTGTGGCTGGAGTTGGAATGTCCAAGATGTGTCTGGCTCCTGGGCTGGGATGGCTGGAACTGCTGGTGCTGGCTAGCATGGTTGTAAGGCCTCTCCTGAAGCTAATTGAGCTTCTTGAGAACATGGCAGCTTAGTGTAGTCAGACATTTAACATGGCTGGGGGGCTTCCCCCAGAACAAACATCCTAGAGATGGCAAGTGAAAGCTGCCATTTCTTAACGCACAGGCTTATCTCTATCATTGTATTCTACTGGTCACAGCAATTCCAGATCCCACCGATATTCAACTGGAGGGACCAGAAGCAAACAGTTAACACTGGAGTGAGTGTGAAAGAGAATGCAGCCATCTTCAGTCTGCCACAGCAACTCCTCCTGGGTGACCTTGAGATTCACTGGCTGGTGTAGAGGCCATGGAAATTGGTCTAGGTGAAGACTGAACAAGAAGGAAAGAGAGAAAATTCTAGATTATCTGGAGGGTTAGAACATCCAGGGAAAAGTGCCAAGGGAATCAAAGTGAATTACTCCTTACTGATGTCAGCATATTATTAAATAGCAGCCCAGACATATATCCTTGAAACTGAATGCGTTGTTTTCAGAATTTCATTTCTAGTTTTTAGGAATCAAAGATTTTTTTAAAAAAAATCCTTGGGTCTAATCCTTGGGTGGGTCAGCTGAATGCAGCGGGAGGTGCAGATTGAGCCTGATGTGAAATCCTCAGCTAAATCCTGCTGCTGAGAACTTTCTAGCTTCAGCCAGGTGCGGTGGCTCATGCCTGCAATCCTTTCCCCTTGGAAAGCCAAGGTGGGTGGATAGCTTGAGCTCAAGAATTCTAGAGCAGCCTTGGGAACATGGCTACACTCTGTCGCTACAAAAAGCATAAAAAATACAAAAATTAGCCTGGCGTGGTGGTGTGCACCTGTAATCCCAGCTACTTCGGAGGCTGAGGTGGGAAGATCACTTGAGCCCAGGAGGTCAAGACTGCAGTGAGCTGTGATTGTGGTCCTGCACCTCAGCCTGGGTGACAGAGCAAGACCCTGTCTCTGAAAAATAAAAAATAAAGAAATAAAAAATAATAAAACCTAAAAACCAACCTTATTATTGAACATGTCTTCCTTGTAAGGCTGCTGTGGTGATCATTCAGGAAAATTCCCCTCCACGTTCGGTACCAGGAAGGTGACTGTCTTGGTGGCAATCTCTCCTCTTCATCAGGCCTGAGGGCCATGTGACCTGGTTTGTGTTCCCTTGGCTGTTTGGAAGCTCAGGGTTAATTCCTGCCTCTGGTCGCAGCAGTAGGACCTGGCCTAGGATTTCCCATCAGGCTCAATCTGTGCTTCCCCCTGGTGCCCAGCTGCCCCACTTGAAGATTGGAAGTGGTCTCTCATCTTTTTATTTATGTTGACTGCTTTTTTATTTTATAGCCTCAGTGTTGTGTTTCCAGACTACTTTGGAAGCAGTCTAGGCATCAATAAAAAGACTAATAATTCCAAATTTAAAATTATTAAATAGAAGGAAGGAGCTCACACCATGACCACTTAATAATTCCAGCCACTCCTGTGTCGAGCAGATCTTGCGGTAACTACACTGTCCCTAGTGATGCCTTTGACTGAAATGCGAGGCTCATACAATTCTGATGATTCCAGCAACTGGCCTCTGCCAAGCCTCCTGGGCCCATAAGGATTATGGAGTCCTGTCTGTATTTCTCCCCTCTCTCCACTGGGAGGCATGCAAAACACATTGGGAATGAGAGTCAATGAACACTGTATGCGGGTGTAAAAGGAAAAGCCACTTTTAAAATCGGTGCACTGGGAACAACCCCTATGAACCTACTCAGACAGAATCCAACACCAATAGACTGTCCAATGCAGAAAGAGAGCTCTATGGCTGCCACAAAGGGAGCCGCATGAGGCAAGATTGAGTGTTCAGTCACATTCAATTTAACTTAATGATTAAATGGAGATTATCATCCAGAGGTTTTCAAACACGTCTTCCCACATTTGCATCTAACTATTCTTAATTATAGATACTGTCACAGTCCCATCTTTAACAAGATCAGAGAATGTCTCTCCAGGGAGAAATAACTCTTATTATGAACCAGAGTACCTGGCAATGTGAACCTCTTGATATTAGAAGGAAAACAACCATCAGACTTGTTAAATCTTGAGTGGCAAATGAGCATCTTTCAGCATCTTTCCAGTCAAAGGCTGAGGAGGCAGGTAGGGAAGGAGGTGTCTCTGGGTAGCTGAAGCACAAAGCAGGTGGCCGTGCCCAGTATGGAGGGCCAGGCAATGCAGACACATGGAAAAGGTTGAGGGGACCCTACCACGTTGTCCAGACACTCAGCCAACTCCCTCCACTCACCCACTATTCCTCTTTCCTTGCTCCAAACCCTTGGAATAGTGCACTTCAAAACATAGCATCATAAAAAGCACATATATATATAAAACCTCCTCTTCTCAAAGAGGGATGCCTGCATTGAAAGAAATCAAGTGGCCACCTGTACCCTAAATTTTACCAGGTAATGGGAAATGTTTTTCTAGGATGGCCAGGGGCCTGACCTTCCAGCCCCTCACCTCTGCCCAGTGCAGCAGTGCTGCTCATGTCCCCTGAGCTCTGCACCATGCACACCGGGAGGCATGGCTGAGGCTGTGGTGCAGAAATCCCAGGGGAATCCTGGACTTAAGACAAAGGGCATCTGTCTTTCTCCCGTGAATTGCACCCTCCCAACCACAGACACCAGCTTTGATTTATTAGCATGACCTAGATTGAATACATGAGAAATCCTATTTAATATAGGAGAAATCTTAACCCCTTGTCTTCTCTCTGGATCAAACTGGTCCATCACGAACGCTTTTGAAATCTTAAATGCCTTTCAAATACTTCCCTCCATCTACTTCTGTCCAAAGATGTTCTCTGTTCCCCACCTGGACCATTTCTTCTGAACTGGTTTCTTGTACCCATTCATTCCTCACCTTCCTCCTCTAACTCACTGTCAGTCCTCTGGAATTATTTATTTCATATGTACACAGGCACACACATACACACACACATACACAAACATACACACATACACACACATATATAAAAAATTAGAGCAGTGCCATGTTTTATGCAGATTTAATTTAAATATATTAAACTACACATCTTCAGCATAACATATTAATATATACTCACGTGAGAGAGAAAACCACTCAGAACATCCAGTGAGCATGGGAGCCTGACGCTCTCCAGTCAGTCTCAGTGCCTATGTGCCTGTCCCAGAGTAAGCATCCTGTCACCACATCATATGGCTAATCAGGATGTGGTAGACAGCCTCTAAGATGACCCTGATGACTCCTGCCTCCTGGCATTTGTACCCTTTGGAGTCCCCTCCCCTTGATTGTGCACTGGATATAGTGAATCATTTATGACCAATAGAATATGGCAGAAGCAGTGGGTCTTCACTTCTCAGAATATCTTATGAAGACATTGACCTCACTCATTTGCTCTGGGGGAAGCCATCTGCCATGTGGTGAACTGCCCTTTGGAGGGAACCATATGGGAAGGGACCAAGGAAGGCATGTTTCCAAAAGACAGACAGACGATGAGGCCCCAGGTAAAACTCCTGTAGGGAACTAAATTCTGTGAGGCCCCAGTTAAAACTCCTGTGGGGAACTGAATTCTGCCTAAGGCCATGGGAATGAGCATCAAAGCAGATCCTCCCTGCATGGAGCCTTCGGATGAGACCACGGCCCCAGCAGACACTGTGATGCAACCCCAGGAGGAAATGAGCCACAATCACCCTGCTAAACCACACCCAAATTCCTGACTCCCCTCAGAAGACACCTGCAAGATAACAATACTCATTGTTTTAAACCACTAAGTCTTAGGGATAATTTATTACACAGGGATATGTAGCTAATACACAAAAAACTGGGATTTTAGAGATTTTCAAGAGTAATTGTAATGTTACACAATTTTTGCCTAATCTCATATGTGTCCTGGGGTCAAACCCTCCCTGTGGCTCACCTTGGCCAGGGTCATGGTCCCTGCTGTCCGTGGCCCTTCCCTATGTCTCCAGCCCAGACTTACAGTCTCACCCTAATGGATCCCCACAGGCACCCAGGGTTCTTGCCACACTTGTGGATTCAAGGCAACTCAAATACCTGATGCTCCTGCCCTCCTGCCCAGGTGCCTGTGCTGAGGCCATTTCCTCTCTCTGGAGTGCCATTTGTGCTCTTTGCCCTCCAAGGAGTTCATATCCATCAGTCTGGACCTCGCTCAGGTAACCTCATCTGAGCAGCCCTTGCATTTGGGGTGGCACTACCAAGGCAGCCTGCTCTCATGGCCGGCCCATCACTCAGGGCTTGGGGACATACCTGTGTCCTGCACCAACCACAGCAGTCACATTCCTGTGGGAAGCAAGACCACCTGGCTCACTAATTTAGTGTTAGCAGACATAAAGCGGGATGTTTTGAGGCAACCAAGAAGATCCTTTTGCTAGGTCTCAGAAACCCTTATAGGTTTTCTCTGGTTTTATAGTTATGTGATATGTTAGTGTAGTCAACAGCTGGTTTGCTTTCATATGCATCTTATCTTTATCCGTTTACCCTTGCTGCATTAAAAACTACCCCCAAATCTTATGTATTAAAACCACACTTTATTATTATAACCCGTATGTCTGCAGGTTGGCTGGGAACCAGCAGATCTAAGATAAATGATCTTGGCTGGATTTGCACATCATCTGCGAATGGGCTGCCTCGTTCATTCATCCAAGGGTCAGCTGTGGCCTCTGCTCTAGGTTAGGCTTGGCTGGAGAAGCTTGGCTCCATATGTCTCTCATTATCCCCCTAGGGTTTGGAGGGCCAGCCCTGACATGTGCTGCTTCTGGTGATGGCAGAAACGCAAAAGTGGAAACATTCAAGGCTGCTTGAGGCCTCGGTCCGTACTCGCACGTGGTCTCACTCTGCCTCACTCTTGGGGCCAATGCAAGTCACATATCCGGGCCCAGATTTGCGGTGTGGAAATAGAAACTGCCTATTTAGTAAGAGTGATTTCAAGGTCATGAGACAAAAGGCATGTGGAAGCAGGGGGAGGAGAGCGGCTGAGAACATGAGTGCAGCCCCTCACGCCGGCTTTGCTGTCCTCACTCTGCACAGCTGAAAACGCCACGTGCAGGCTCCCTGCCTTCTTGTTTCTGGGCTGGCTTGGGTGATGGAAGCACTACAGGAAGGTGGGAGGGCAGCAAAGCGGAGAGTGCAGGCATTTCCTTGCCACTTGGCTCTGTGAGACACTTTTGGAAATGGTGGTGTCTCCTTCGTGTCTGCTGAACAATCTCTCTTGCCAGGGTCCCAGTTCCTGCTGGGTGACTCCTCCGGCACTTCCCACCTGAAGGCCGTGTCTTGTGGTATCCTCTGACACAGGCCCTCCCAAGCTTGGTGAGTGGCTTTCTGTCATGCTATTATTCTCTGTTTTGCCCCAGCCTCCTCTTTCAATTAGTCCATTGCGCATGCAACAATTTCCTCTATTAAATGCTCTCTGTTAGAAGACCCAGAATTTTCCTAGTTGGATCCCAAGAAATCCAGAGTTCCACAGATTTCCTACCCTATCCCTCACCTCTGTGAGGCAGAATCTGTCTTGAGTCAGATGTGCAGGCTGAGGGAGAAGAGGAGGATATTTATTGCGGATAGCACTCAATAAAAACAAATCACTTTTTCCAGGAGTATGTTTTTTTGAGGAAACACACTAGGTATGGATGAAGTAATGAACATTTTGGCTAAGTACCTGACAATATTAATAATGTAGGGAATGGCTCACAACGAGGATGGCCACTGTGCCTGATTTTGCACGATGCTCAAGCCCAGGGTTGTGCCCTACACATCTGCCTTCCAGGTTGACAGGGAAAAAGGAAACACTTCCCTGCTTTTTGCTGGAGAGTGGGGAGAGGAGCCATTCAGCTTGTGACTGTGGGGGAGCTTGAAAAGTGCGAAACAGGGTGCCCACTTCTGAAATCTAGCTGTATCAAATGGTGCTCTTCTCTGCTTTAAAAAATTTTCACCTTTTAGGAAAAATTAAGCAAAACAAAACTTGTACATTAAAAGAGAGTTTTGGCTGGGCACAGTGGCTCATGCCTATGATCCCAGCATTTTGGGAGGCCAAGGAGGGAGGATCACTTGAGGCCAGGGGTTTGAGACTAGCCTGGGCAACATAGTGAACTCCCATCTCTACTAAAAATACACACACACACACACACAAAATTAGCTGGGCTGTGGTGGTGGATGCCTGTAGTTCCAGCTACTCAGGGGGCTGAGGCATGAGAATCACTTGAACCATGGAGGCAGAGGTTGCAATGAGCCGAGATCGTGCCACTGCACTCCAGCCTGGGTGACATAGTGAGACCCTGTCTCAAACAAAAAAGAGTTTCTTTGCTGTGAGATACCCACAGAGAATGAAGACATGACGGGGTAGACTGTTTTCTGCCTTGGCTTGTGGAGATTCCTAGCATTACTAAAATTTAATTTAAAACAGTAAACTCACTGCCTTTCTGTGACATATATATGGGTGTTACATAATTACAGAACAAATGGCTTTTCTAGGGAGGTTGTGAAAGCCAGTGATTTAGCACACACACTGTTGAAGATGCACAATGCTTTCCACTCCTCATTAAAACCCGGCAATCTACACAAATCATTCCGCAATGGAGACTGCCACCCCTTCCCTCTAATGCTGATTATCAGCGCAGCCAGGAAAGGCTCCAGCTTCATCTGTTTGACAGATAAGAGATTCTGTTGGACAGGTTTCCACTGTGATAGACAGAAGCAATATCTTGAGCTACAGGAGGGCACAGCCATTTAAGTCTTTATATAGGCGATGCTTGGGAAGCAAATGCTTTATGCCTCAAAAGATACATGGTGAATATTTACCCATCACCTGTAGCCTATATAGCAACTTTCATTAAAAGTCAAGCAAGGTTTTAAGTACTTTCAAGACATTTTCCCTGTTCTTTTTTCTGACTCTATTATTCCATCCATCCCATCCTTTGTCAGAAAAATATCTCTCTCACTATCATTACCACTGTAATGTACTTTCATTCTGTGTGCAAATCTCTTGCTTGTGATGATCAGAATATTTTAGTAAAAAAATGTCTTTGGATCTATGCAGGGAAAGGATAATATTCCAAACATGTTCCTGAAGGTGAATGCCTCATCTCTGATCAGCTCTGTCACGTGCCCCTGAGAATCCTAGCGGCCCCAAACTTCACATGTCCAAAGTTGAACCCATCAGCACTTCCAGGCCTTTTTGATAACCCTTGTTTTCTGATCAATAATAGAAATAGCAACTACAAATTCATGGCCAACCAAGTCTCATCTACAGAAACACAGGGCACATATTTTGTGCATTTGTTCGTGAGTATAACACCTAGCTCTAGTTCTCCTATGACTGTGCAGCTGCCCTTGTCACTCACTATGATTTTACCTAGAGTTATATTTTGTCTATACTAATATTACTGCATTGATTTTCATGAGTTTATATTTAAAAAAAATTTCTATATTGCTATAACCATTTTTTTCTTTTTTGTTAAATTTGTTTCTTACAGCTGTTTTCTAAATTCAATCTGACTTATGACAAAGAAATTCAAGCCTTCTACATTGAATGTGGATATTGTTTTGCCTTATTTCTCCCATCCTCGTTCACGTGTTCTATTTCCCATGTTTTTCCCATCTTTTGTTACATTTCATTGGGTAGACTAAACTTTTTTGTCCTAGTTTAGAATTTATGCATTTTATTTTTATATATTAAGTGATTATCTGCAAATTATGAACGACATTTTTGTAACTTCTTGTACACTTCTTTTTTCTTTTCTCTTTTCTTTTTTCTTTTTTTTTTTTTTTGAGACAGAGTCTTGCTCTGTCACGCAGGCTGGAGTGCAGTGGTGTGATCTCGGCTCACTGCAACCTCCGCCTCCCGGGTTCAAGTGATTCTTCTGCCTCAGCCTCCTGAGTAGCTGAGATTACAGGCATGCACCACCACGCCTGGCTAATTTTTGTGTGTGTGGTTTTTTTTTTTAGTGGAGACAGGGTTTCCGACCATGTTGGTCAGGCTGGTCTTGAACTCCTGACCTCATGATCTGCCTGCCTCGGCCTCCCAAAGTGCTGGGATTACAGGTGTGAGCCACTGTGCCCGGGCTGTACATTTCTTGAGATGAACAATTTCCATATTCCTTCTGGGAACCTGAGTACGGCAGCACACACTCATGGCTTCTTCCTTCCTGTCCTGCTGTGGTTTCAGTGTCTGTGTCACCTCCAAAATTTGTGTTGAGACTTAATCCTCAATACAATGGTATTAAGAGGTGGGCTTTTGGGAGGTGATTAGGCCATAAGAGCTCTTCCCTCATGGAGAGGATGAGCGCTTTATAAAAAGGCTTGGGGAGCAAGTTCACCTCTTCTTTCCTTTTGCCCTTTCGTTCCTTCCGCCCTGTGAGGACGCACTTTCAAGCCACCATCTTGAAAACAGAGACCAGATTCTCACCAGACACTGACCCTGCTGGTGCCTTGACTTTTGACTTTCTATCCTCCAGAACTGTGAGAAAATACATTTCTGTTTCTTAGAAATTATCTAGTCTCAGGTATTTTTTTTAAAGAAGCAGAAACAGACTAAGACACATGCTCGCCTACATATCTCTAGTTATACTTTCCATAACATTCATGAGCGAACGCCTCTGTAATAAACTTGGATAATGTCATACTGCAGAAGAAAGGTTTTCACAAACACTCTGTGCTTCTGGTTGTATTATGAGCTCCTCAGAAGCAGGCGCATGCTGTCATGTGTCTCAGTAGCATCATTATCTTACATCATGTCCGCAAAAGAACAGGTATTTTCAGTGGGGTGCTGGAGCAGGTTTGCGCCAGCTCATGAGCATCAATTCTACGCATCTTCCCCCAACTCTGTATCCAGTGATGTTCTGTTTGTAGGTAAAATGGCCATGCTAAGAATATTTACACCAAAAAAATTGACAAACACCACAAATACATCATTTTTTTTCCCTAGAAACCATTCTCCCAATACATCACTGGCATGCTTCTTACATATTTGCTAAGTGAATAAAGACACAAAGATTTTATCTAAAGATGTGGAAACCAGCTTTTTTTTTGTACAGTTTTATTTAAAGGATTTTCTTCTGTGCAGGTAGGAGGGATAGACTATCTGGATGTGCAGGTGGAGAATGACAGATGCAGAGGCCTGCAGCCAGCATAAGGCATCACAGGACTGTAGAACTATGGAGGGCAGGACCCCTGCCATCTCCTCTGACACCTAGCTCAGGTCAGAAGGGGAAAGGGACTGCAAGGTGTGCTCATAGGTATTGTTCTAAAGCAGGTCCATGGGCACCTGAGGGAAATCCTCCAAATTAGGCAACTACTGGTTTCCCCTGTGGGTCTTGAATAGAGCTAGTGAGTATAAGATTCTTGCTTTTCATGCTTTTGTATTAACTGGTAATTATTTGTATCTGTTCTGTTTTTTCAAACATGTGTTAGATTGAGTGGGTGGGTCTAAATTGAAATAACTACTGCACACATCAGTATCTTCAAGAAATTCTACCTCTTATGCTTTAAGGAAGTGTTGATTAAAGATCTAAAGTCACATTAAAAGAAAAATAAAGGTGATTCTGGGGGCCTATAAATACTAATGGATTTCTCCTCTTGTTATGCAACTGAATTCTGTCATGACTTACATGGTAAGATCAGGTGTATTCTTTGAGAACTGCCACCCAATCTGTGGGAAGTTGCTATGGAAAGAAAGAGTTAATTAGTTTCCACAAATACTTAAATCTCACCTGGGATTATTTTGGTCACAGAAAGATTTCAGGTCAATGTGTTGAAAGTAAAATTATGCTTTGTTGATACTTCACATTTCAGACAGCGATTTATTTTTCAGGGTCTATTGACTCCCGATAAAGTCTTTTTTTTTTTTGCTTGTGAAATCTAAAGATTTTCTGAAAATCGTTAAAGGGGCAGAAATAAAAACACTGTCCAGTAAGAGACTTCACACAGCCATCTTGGTAAAAAGAAGTTAAAGACGATCGGGCACAGTGGCTCACGCCTGTAATCCCAGCACTTTAGGAGGCCGAGGTGGGTGGATCACAAGGTCAGGAGTTCCAGACCAGCCTGACCAACATGGTGAAACCCTGTCTCTACTAAAAAAAAAAATACAAAAATTAGCCGGGTGTGGTGGTGCATGCCTGTAATCCCAGCTACTCAGGAGGCTGAGGCAGGAGAATCGCTTGAATCCGGGAGGCGGAGGTTGCAGCAAGCTGAGATTGCACCACTGCACTCCAAGCTGGGCAACAGAGCAAGACTCTGTCTCAAAAAAAAAAAAAAAAGTTAAAGACATAAGAAGTGAAATTAACAGCTTCCTACACATTATTAAAATTCTACAAATCTTAAAGAACATAAAATTCCAACAATGGGAGCCAAATGCAGAAAAAGCGTTCCTTAAAACAGCCTTAAAAACTCTTGAGATGAGGGATTTAATGAGTCTAAAATCCCAGATTAATTCTCACAGTCCTATAGATCAAGCCCAAAATAATCAATATATTTTATTGAATCTTAGTTGGTTCTTGGTCTTGGAATGGATTAACTGATGAACTGATCAGCTGTCTAGCTGTTTTCCCTAATTGTTTTATCAAGAAACTGATATGTTTTCTGGCTGCTATCACTATGTTCTTGCTGTAAGTGTTATGAACTTTGACATTAGATTCCAGGAAAAATTTCAGGCCAAAGTCCCTCACTCTTTGTAACTGCAAAGCAATGATCTCTGGTACTGAGTGCATCGTTCTTGGGAATGGCCAAACCTTAGCCTTGCTGGACATGGTATGATGAATGACACAGCCTAGACACTTCTGTAGGGGCCTGGCTGAGTGGTGCTCCCATGGCAAAGCAAACTTCCAGCTACTTTTTTGTTTCTTGGGATGTGGGGCATGCTCCCTGAGAACTCGCTCTGGAAGGGCTGAGACTTTGAGAGCCAGCCCCTTGGTCTCCTGGTGTCCACTAGAGCCTCCCACCTGACTATGCTTAGATGAAGCCTTACAAATTGGCTGAGTTCCAAAAAGAACAGTGTCCTAATCTCCCAGCAACCAAGGCCCTGCCAGGCTTGTGGTACAAGATTCCAGTAGCTACCTGTACCTCCTGTTCATCCAAGCCTCAGGCAGCTGAGACAGCACAGGGATTCAGTAAAAATGGATTCTTTGATCCAGCAATAAGTAAAAATTGAAATTGGAGGTGAGAAGTTTAGAGATGTAAGCATGCATGCAGGTAGTTAATGAAGTTTCCTTAGTACTCTCTGTGTACATGCACCACCTTAAGCACTTTGCAAATATGAACTACTTCACCCCTCATAAGGAAGCCATCTTATTATGTAGACCCTATCATCTCATTCTACAGATGAGGAAGCTGGAGCCACATGTCTTTGCTCTGTGTTACCAGACCAGTGCGCTCCTAAAACAGGTAATATATCGAGGAGCTGCCTCTGGGGAGGCCCGTGGGTCTAGGCATGGGAAGAGAAGGGGAATTTCCACTGTATGCATGTGTCTTGGTTTGGGTTCTCTAGAAAGAGAACCTGAAACCAGGATTCAGTGGAAGTGGGAGGCTACTCGGTGTTCCAAAATAAAAAGGAGCTGGGAGGTGAGACTGGGGAGGGAGAATGAAGTGGGGGTGCAAAGTCTCATGGAGGGAAACTTTGGTCCAGTCCTGCAGTGGGCGATGGAGGCCCTGTAGGTCCCGCAGAACACATCAAGGCTGGGAGCTGGGGCATTCATTCCCCGTCTTTCCAGGTGCCGTTCTGGGGTGTCCCGGAAGTACAATGAAAGCACTTCAAGTTCCAGCAGCCCGCTGGCTGATCTACCACATAGGCCTCCATTGTGAAGAAAGTGGTAGGAAATGTGGAAGCGGCCAAGGCATTTGGGGCAGGGGATGGTATCCACGGCTGACGATTTGTGCACTTGGAATGGATTCTTCTTTTTTTTTCTGAATGAAGGACTTATTGGCACTTACCACTCTGAGTGCATTACTGAGAACAGGTCTAAGAGGGCAAGGAGAGGGTGCTTGAGAGCAGACGCTGGAGATGAAGAAATGGACAAGAGGGGGCCAGGGGTCCTGAGGACACTGTCACCCTGCTCACCACATAAGGAGGTCTCACTACCCATTCAAGAGTGAGACCCAACCTGAGGAAGAGGAATCTGGTGCGGCTCCTTCCTCAGCTCCCCTCTGGCAGGACACCGACTCCCACGTCCAGACACTGCTCTGTAGGAGTAGGAGGAGGGGATGGAGAAGGAGGAGCAGGCAGAGGAACTGGAGGGAGACCCGAGGTCTGGGGAAGGAGACATGGACAAAGAGAATAAATGTGACTGAGGTCTAGCATGACCTTGGGAATCTGGCCATCTCTGGCAACCACATGCCTGCCCCACAGAGGTGTCCTCCCTCTGCCTGAGGGACACAGTCTTGTGACTGTAGAATGAAGAGCAGAAGGTGGGCCAGATGGTGGTGGTGTTCAATGGGATATACAGGCCGAGGTCATCCTCAGGGACATGTAGCCCCAGAAGTCCCTGTCTTCTTCCTTCATCCAACAGTATCAAAGCCTCAGGGAATTCCTTCTGGAATCCTGTACTCCAGAAGCTCAGGGAAGAGTACTGGAGAGGGAGTCACCAGGACCTGGGCAGCTATGATGGGAAAGGAGACCTAAAGCTCATCAAATGAGAGATACCCTGGTCTAAGGAGTTCACTGAAGGCAGGGAGCTGGAGCTAAGAGTCTGTAGAATGGTTTTCTACTAAGCATCCTCAAGGAGTTCATTCCCTGTGGTCACCACATCACTGACAAGTGTCAGAGCCTTCAGACTTATCCTCCCTTGCATATTCTCACCCCTTAGTTCTCCAAGTGGCTGCTGAGGAGGGGAGGGGAGACCTAAATCTTTTCAGCATCTGTCATGCCTCCTCCAAAGATTTTTCCCCAGTTCATCTTCCCATTCTCTTATTTGTTTTCTCAAGACAACAAGAAGAATGAAAGAATGAAAAGCATTTTTTTTTTTTTTTTTAAAGAAAGAGAGCAAGAAGAGGGCACTCATAAACAGGATGAAAGAGGCACAGAAAGGGGGAATGTTTCTTTTGAAAGCAGATTGGCAAGTACCATTACAGAGCTAAGACTTTTTAAAATGGACCAGATGAAACATACTTGTTTTCTAAAGAATCAGAGAATTCAATGAGATAAAGGCTGCTGTCTGCTCTACAGAGTACCTCCCACTGCTCTGTGCCTTTTGGCTGCACACTAGGGGCTCAGTTTACCAATAGAAACTCTGGCTTAAAATCTGCCAAACAAATCAAGGATCATTTTCCTATGTAAATAAAATGACTGAAATGAATTATTCAGGAGCTGGGCCAGAGCATTTGCATGCATCCACCATGTACACAGATGTATAATACAGTATGTTTCTCTCAAGATGTTTTCTAATATTTATGCAAACGATTCATAAAATTAAATCACATTAGTGTTGGATTAGTACTTGACATTCATCAGACTATGGACTCTTGTTGCTAGAGGGGATACCCTAAGTTTCAATAACAATTAATGGCTTTTTCTTCTGATGATGACTGCTCAGCGCAATTATCCCGACTTTTCTTTACAGAGATGACTTTGTTCCTACGGAAGTATATTTTTATCTGGCTTGTAACTCAAACTTTCCTTTTCTGGTGGAAACGGAGCTTTCTTTTAATTTCATATTTAAAAACAACCATGTCAGATAAAACTTCCTGGAAGACATCAATAGACGTAATCATGGCCAATTATCAACTATTCAATTATTCTGCTTCTCCAGATCGTCACCAGCTTTGAATATACAATGCAGATATTGTTGTCCATGCTGATCTGATTACCTGGCTCAATGGAAAAGAAGCCTGGGCTTTGATGAGAGCATTGGTGTGCCATCATAAGGACTACTTGCCTAGGGTCCTATCACCCACTCAAAATGATTCCTCGGGAGCTTTTATCACCTGCATAATTTAATTCTTTATGCTCACCCTAGATCAAATATCTATCTGACCATATTGTTAAGAAGCTCAGCTGCTTCTCGTGCGATGTATCTTAAATAGCATGAGAGAAACAGAGGTCAAAGTAGGGGCCGTGCAAATTTAGAGTACCTTCAAGACTATAAATATGCGGCTTTTCAAGTCAGCATATCTTGAGCTCGACTCTGAGGGCAAACAAGGAGATCAGGGTCAGACCAAGTTTTTGCAAGCTTAACTGATGCAGGAGTGGGAGTCTCCATCCAAGAACCTCTTCATCTTCAAAGTATCGTGGTGGCTGAAATGTTATCAGCAGAGATTAATTTCTTTTCTTTTTTTTTTTTTTTTGAGACAGAGTCTTGCTCTGTCACCCAGGCTGGAGTGCAGTGGCGTGATCTCGGCTCACTGCAAGCTCCGCCTCCTGGGTTCACGCCATTCTCCTGCCTCAGCCTCCCGAGTAGCTGAGACTACAGGCGCCAGCCACCACTCCCGGCTAATTTTTTGTATTTTTAGCAGAGGCGGGGTTTCACTGTGTAAGCCAGGATGGTCTCGATCTCCTGACCTCGTGATCTGCCTGCCTCGGGCTCCCAAAGTGCTGGGATTACAGGTGTGAGCCACTACACTTGGCCTAATTTCTTTTAAGTTACATATTTTCTTGTTTTTCATGTTTTGAAGCATAGAATTCCAGAGATTTGCTTGTTCGAATATGGACAGCCTTAATGTGACGCCACTCGTGCCACATGGTGGGTGCTATTGCTGAAGGAGCAAACTCCTTTATCACAGCAAGTTCTTTACTGCCCGAAGGGATCAAGGCTGCATGAACCAACCAGGTCGTAGCATCAGATACTTCAGGAGAGCCGTCAGGGCCACAGAGACACTGGGGAGTCTCTGGCTTAGATGTGATCAGTGAAACCCTAAAGGCACTCCTGCAACACAGGACTGAGTCCAGAGGGCTGTCACTCACAAAGCAGGTGATTAGAGGAATCGACTGCAGGGATACTGACCAGTGGGTGGAAGGAGCAAGGACCACAGCAGGGAGATCATAGAGGGTTTGGTACATTTTACATAAAAGAGGGGTCATCAACGTCCAAAGAGAATGAGAAGTAGGGCAGGGCCTTGGGTGCTACAGCAAACAGGGCTCTAGGGAACAAGGTGGTGTTGGGGAGAGAGGAGGCAGCATCTGGGGATGGCTCCAATGAAGGTCAGATCTTTACCACAAGACAGAGACAACTGGGGGGCAGTAGGCAAGCAGAAAACGTGGATGGAGGCTGAGCGGATGGTCACCAGCTGGGGTCCCTGAGACACCTACTCCGAGACGGAATGACTTTGCAGAATCATCACTGGGAGGGCTCTTTGGGATCAACATTTGCCTCATGGAGTTTGGGCAGGAAGAGTTGTAAGGATGTTCTGTGATGCCTCCGTAGACCCTATTGGAATTGTCCCATTTGGGGCAAGAATGACTTGGCCTTTATACCCCTTCCTTATGCATTGGTGTGGCTGCCCTTATAGAACATGGCCATTTTTGAGGTGGCTCCCAGTAACTGAGGCAGATCCTGGGGGTTCCGGCAACTGCAGTTCATCTACTGACACCAGCAGCCAGGCAGCAAGCTCTTCTTTGCAGGGGAGTCTGGATGGTGCACCTCCAGGTCTGTCACTCTGAGAGCTGTGCCCAGGAGGCTGTTAGAGCTCTTGGCTTGTTCAGTCACAAAATCTACTGCTTTCTGCACCTTGTTCTGTCTTGTTTGAGAAGATCTTCACCTGCCTTCCTGTGTGCTTTTATAAATTCCCAGCAAACTGCAAACTCCTCGGGGGCAGGAAGAGCAGCTCACCTGTGTGCCTGATGTTTTCTGCAGTGCCAGTCACGTTGCTGGATGCTGGATGCATGTCCTGCAGTGGATGAGGGTGATTTGGAAGCTGGGCTTATGGAACTCCCAGGAAAGCACATGTGGCTATGAGAAGGCTTCCCTGCATGTAGACTTTCAGGGTGCCCTCTTGGGACCATGGTCTAAACTGTGAGTGCTGAGACTGTTCTGACATAGATATTGCTCATCAACGATTCCATTGATGAACATTGATGCAAAAATCCTCAATAAAATACTGGCAAACTGAATCCAGCAGCACATCAAAAAGCTTATCCACCATGATCAAGTGGGCTTCATCCCTGGGATGCAATGCTGGTTCAATATACACAAATCAATAAATACAATCCAGCATATAAACAGAACCAAAGACAAAAACCACATGATTATCTCAATAGATGCAGAGAAGGCCTTTGACAAAATTCAACAACCCTTCATGCTAAAAACTCTCAATAAATTAGGTATTGATGGGACGTATCTCAAAATAATAAGAGCTATCTATGACAAACCCACAGCCAATATCATACTGAATGGGCAAAAACTGGAAGCATTCCCTTTGAAAACTGGCACAAGACAGGGATGCCCTCTCTCACCACTTCTATTCAACATAGTGTTGGAAGTTCTGGCCAGGGCAATTAGGCAGGAGAAGGAAATAAAGGTATTCAATTAGGAAAAGAGGAAGTCAAGTTGTCCCTGTTTGCAGATGACATGATTGTATATCTAGAAAACCCCATTGTCTCAGACCAAAATCTCCTTAAGCTGATAAGCAACTTCAGCAAAGTCTCAGGATACAAAATCAATGTACAAAAATCACAAGCATTCTTATACACCAATAACAGACAGAGAGCCAAATCATGAGTGAATTCTCATTCACAATTGCTTCAAAGAGAATAAAATACCTAGGAATCCAACTTACAAGGGATGTGAAGGACCTCTTCAAGGAGAACTACAAACCACTGCTCAATGAAATAAAAGAAGATACAAACAAATGGAAGAACATTCCATGCTCATGGGTAGGAAGAATCAATATTGTGAAAATGGCCATACTGCCCAAGGTAATTTATAGATTCAATGCCATCCCCATCAAGCTACCAATGACTTTCTTCACAGAATTGGAAAAAACCACTTTAAAGTTCATATGGAACCAAAAAAGAGCCCGCATCACCAAGTCAATCCTAAGCCAAAAGAACAAAGCTGGAGGCATCAAACTATACTACAAACTATACAAACTACCTGACTTCAAACTATACAAACTACCTGACTTCAAACTATACTACAAGGCTACAGTAACCAAAACAGTATGGTACTGGTACCAAAACAGAGATATAGCTCAATGGAACAGAACAGAACCCTCAGAAATAACACCGCGTATCTACAACTATCTGATCTTTGACAAACCTGAGAAAAACAAGCAATGGGGAAAAGATTCCCTATTTAATAAATGGTGCTGGGAAAACTGGCTAGCCATATGTAGAAAGCTGAAACTGGATCCCTTCCTTACACCTTATACAAAAATTAATTCAAGATGGATTAAAGACTTAAATGTTAGACCTAAAACCATAAAAACTCTAGAAGAAAACCTAGGCATTACCATTCAGGACATAGGCATGGGCAAGGACTTCATGTCTAAAACACCAAAAGCAATGGCAACAAAAGCCAAAATTGACAAATGGGATCTAATCAAGCTAAAGAGCTTGTGCACAGCAAAAGAAACTACCATCAGAGTGAACAGGCAACCTACACAATGGGAGAAAATTTTCGCAACCTACTCATCTGACAAAGGGCCAATATCCAGAATCGCCAATGAACTCCAACAAATTTACAAGAAAAAAACAAACAACCCCATCAAAAAGTGGGCGAAGGACATGAACAGACACTTCTCAAAAGAAGACATTTATGCAGCCAAAAAACACATGAAAAAATGTTCACCATCACTGGCCATCAGAGAAATGCAAATCAAAACCACAATGAGATACCATCTCATACCAGTTAGAATGGCAATCATTAAAAAGTCAGGAAACAACAGGTGCTGGAGAGGATGTGGAGAAATAGGAACACTTTTACACTGTTGGTAGGACTGTAAACTAGTTCAGCATTGTGGAAGTCAGTGTGGCGATTCCTCAGGGATCTAGAACTAGAAATACCATTTGACCCAGCCATCCCATTACTGGGTATATACCCAAAGGACTGTAAATCATGCTGCTATAAAGACACATGCACACGTATGTTTATTGCGGCATTATTCACAATAGCAAAGACTTGGAACCAACCCAAATGTCCAACAATGATAGCCTGGATTAAGAAAATGTGGCACATATACACCATGGAATACTATGCAGCCATAAAAAAGGATGAGTTCATGTCCTTTGTAGGGACATGGATGAAATTGGAAATCATCATTCTCAGTAAACTATCACAAGAACAAAAAACCAAACACCGCATATTCTCACTCATAGGTGGGAATTGAACAATGAGAACACATGGATACAGGAAGGGGAACATCACACTCTGGGGACTGTTGTGGGATGGGGGAGGGTGGAGGGATAGCATTGGGAGATATACCTAATGCTAGATGATGAGTTAGTGGGTGCAGCGCATCAGCATGGCACATGTATACATATGTAACTAACCTGCACATTGTGCACATGTACCCTAAAACTTAAAGTATAATAATAAAAAAAAAAGAAAGAAAAAAAAACAGATTCCAAAGAAGGCTGAGAATGCAGGATTTCTGGAATGTTGTCTTTCCCCAAGGGGATAAATTTTTGAGAGGCCAAAAAGAGAATATTTGTGCAGAATGAGGGCTGAAAGGAAATAGAAGCTGGACTGGCCACCTCTGCTCCAAATTGTCTTTCTCAGCAGAGCCATTTCCAGGCATAGCTCTATCTCCATCTCCGTGGAGGCCACTGGCAGAGTCCCAGGGATTCATCCAATGGCCCGGGAGGCCTCTCTTCCTGCTGCCAATGCGGATGAAGACAGGCCCCTTGCTGCTGCATGTGCCATGGTTCTGCATAATTCCTTAACCATTTCTCCAGCAGGATGAAGCTCTGATGAAATATTTATTGATTTTTAAATGCTGCCCATCTATTATAAAGTAGTGCCCTTTGCATTATATATTTTCGAGTTGGGTTTTGTTGTTCTTAGAAACTGCCTGTTTTTAAGCACTCACCAGTTTTTGTTTGGGGTATCCTCCCCCTGCAGGTGTCTTCACTCTAACCTTTCATATTAATCAGGTTTTGAGGAAATAGTAACAAAATTCACCCAAACGAGGAGAAATGAGCTTCTGTGGCACACTAGCCTAGGGGGCTCCTAGACACCAGCTTTTCTCTGTGGCTCGCCACCCCTTCCTCATCGAGTTTAATCAGACTCTGCTGTCAAGTTGAAGCCTCAGCCTCTGTCAAGTGTGTGGTCTGCACCTTCACAAGTTCCCACGTGCGTGCCTGTCTATGTTGTCCTCTAACTTTCCTAGAACCTCTACTCTGAACGGTGCTGGTTAGAGCCTGCCAGCAGGAGCCAAGCAAGTTAGTTGAGTGTGGAAGGGAAGAAGCCATGATTTCATCGCAGCTGAAAGCAGATGTGTGCACAGCTGGCAGAGGGCAATGGCAAACTAGAGGAACCTGAGAGTTCCCTGGAGAGCTCTGGGAATTGCCCACTTTGCTGTGGTGGAGGTGCTGAGCCTGGGGGCTCCGGGCTAGGACAGTAGGGACTCACCGTGGGGTTCAGGTGAGCTCCTGCAGCTCACTTTCCCTGGTAGGGGCTTCCCAGCCATCTGTTCCTCTGGCCTTCGGATGGCCATGTAAGCCTCTGTGCTTGGAATACCTGGAGTAATTCTGCTTTCCTGACCAAAGCGTGCTGACAGGTGTGCTTACCCAAGCCGAGGAGCCTGGTCCTAACGAGCTGGAGCACTCCCAAGATGGCTTAGTGGCCAGAGGGAGAGGGGCTGGTGGGACTTGGTGGGGGAAGAGGGCAGAAACAAGCCGACCCCCCGAGGAGGACTGAGTGGAACAGAGTGTCTGTGGCCATGAGCCTCGAGGCAGGATCAAGGTCATGGGTTCCTAAGTCCCCTGTGGTAGCTGAGGTCTCCGCTTGGCCTCGGAGGGGAATGAGATGGAGCTAAGCCATGCCTCATCAGGTGGACCCGGCCAGACTTCAGATGCTGTCCCTGGAGACTAGGAAGCACTGCTCCCTTCAGCCTCCTACAGGGGAGTTATTTGTCATCCACTACAGAGATTGTAAAATATCAGTTGCAGTTTTTGTGTGTGCGTGTTTGTTTATAGCAGTACAAACAAATTCATGCTACTTTTTCAAGAAAGAGAAAATGCAAAGAAAAGACACGTGGAGCCCTTTGGAGTGTCAGAGTCTGCGATGCGCCCCAGTCATGCCATCTCTCCCCAGCCTGGTCCCTCCTCATCCACCTGCATCAACTGGCTTATTAATTTTGACACCTTCACAACTTTCTTATCTGCCTCCAGTTGCTTCCTATTTAGGTCATGGTTGGTTGTAGCTTGCTTCTTGGTAGCTGAGGAAATCTGAAAACTATGTCAAAACAAAAGACTCTATTTTTTTTCTTCTTGTCAGTGTTTAAGCTACTGATGTAGGGATAGTTTATCGAGTCATTAATTACTATATTTTAGACACTCAGAGCAATTGACACCCATCACCTCATTGTATCCTGTGATTATTATTATCCCCATCTTGTAGCGGAGACATAGAGAAGCTGAGTAACTAAAGGGCTAAGATGGAGCCCCTGAGAGGCAGGATGAAGGTTTCATCCATGGCGCTAAGCCACGTGAGCCATCAGCTGTGAGTCAGCCACAGCTAAGGATGGCTCCTCCCTCTGTCTCCATCTGCGTTGCAGTCTCTCCCTCATCCTTCTTTCTCTTCCCTCTCTCTTTTCTCTCCCTTGCATCTCTTCACTTTTTTCTCCTGTGGGGCGTCCATCTCATAGAGAAGACATAGTTGGGGGCTGCCCCACAAGGCGGTGCGCCCAGCAGCGTGTTAGTAGAGCACAGGCCTTCCACACACACAATTGTCACAGAAATGTAGATCGCCCGCTGCCCACACCAACCCGGCCGCCTCGCGCTCCCTGTCCTGCCAGGCTGATGGGAAGTGCAGTGATTTGGAGAAGGGTCATGCCACTTCCCATGAGTCCCATGCAATTTAGGAAATTGAAACATGGGGGAAATGTCTCCACTGCCCACGTGTGGATTCTGCTCTCCACATTCTTCTGCAGCGTTCCCAGGCCACCCTAGCCATGGCATCCTAGCCATGGAAAACACCCTGGCCCCTAAGGCACTTCTGCCTTGGAGTTGGGTTTGGACATGAGGGGAGCATCTTTCATTACATCCGGAAGCCCAGCACCCCCAAGCACCTTTCTGGGCCCCTCAGGGAACCATTTTCCTGTTTTGTTCTGACCACTCTTTCCCCGACCAGAGCATGGGGATTCTCAAGTCAGAAACTTCCAACCCCCTGCCGTGTTTTGAATGTGACCCCTAGAAGTTCATGTCCCCATTACAGCAGTGTTGAGAGGTGAGACATTTGGGACGTGCGTGGGTCAGGAGGGCTCTGCCCTCATAAGGGAATTGATCCATTCATGGGTTGATGGGTTATGGAGGTGGTGGGTTAGTTTTCATGAGGATGGGTTATTAAACTCAATTTGAGTATTTCTCATGAGCCCCCTCATCCTGCGATACCCTGCATCACCCCAGGCCACTACAGAGTCCCCACCAGCAGGAAGGACCCTCACCAGATGTGGCCCCTGGATCTGGGACTCTCCAGCCTCTAGCAATGTAACAAGTACATTTTTTTCTTTATAAATTACTGAGTCTCGGATATTCATTTATTGCAATAGAAACAGACTAAGAGAGAAACCTGGTACCAAGAAGTAAGGTGCTGCTCCACAGACACCTGACATGCAGAAGCGGCTTTAGTACTGAGTAATGGGTAGAGATTGGAAGAATTTGAAGGAGGGGGCCGGGAAAAGCCTGTCTTTCTACAAATGAGACACTAAGGGGACTCTAGTGAGGGCTCAGAGGAAGAGAAGACTAGAGAAAGTCTGGAACTGCTTTGAGCTTACTTATGTGACCGCGACCATATTGCTGATAAAAATCTGAACAATAAATACCATTCTGAGGAGGTCTCAGAGGGAAAGGAGGAGCAAGGTATTGAAAACTGGAGCAAATGCCATCCTTGTTACAAAATAGCAAAGACTGACTGAATTGCATCCCTGTCCTGGGAGGCTACGGAATGTGGAACTGAGGAGCGATGAAGGAGGGGAGCAGACGGGAGAAGCAGCTGAGCCGCTGGGCGTTGAGGCTGCCACACAGCAACGCAGTGCCAAGGAACCACAGGAAGCAGGAGGCAACAGTCTCAAGTAAGCCCACAACGTACCATGAAACGGCAGTAAGTCTCAAGACTTTTAACTGCTCACCATAAAATAAGAGAGGAAAGAGATGATTTAAAGACAGAATTTATAATTAAAAAGGAAGCAAAGCAAAAGGATTTGGAACACTCTCACCCTGGCCATGGGAAGAGTGGACAAGCATGCCCAGGAAGGGAGACTAAACACATGGCCAAGAGCCTGCCATGGGGACTGACACAGCAGGTTAGCCTGGAGCCATCTGAAATGCCTGTGGGGTCTTTCCCCCTTTGTCCTACTATAGGAGGGGAGCATGGTTTCCAGGGACGGGCCTGGGGTGCCCTGCACAGGGTCACTGCCCAGAGCCACCCAGGGTCTCCGTTCCCCACATTCTGGTGTGGCATTCCCTGGCCACCATAGCTTTGGCTTAAGTGACTCCAGGTCTGGCTCAATCCATTGATCTGGAAGGTACAAAGCATAAACCTTGGTGTTGTGTGTGGTGCTAATTCTGCAGACACTCAGAGTGCAAGAGCTGTGAAGACACGGCTTCCTCCACCCGGATTTCGAGTGATGCCTTGGACAGCCTGGGGCCCAGACAGAGGCTAGCTGCAGAGGTGGAGTTAGCACAGAGCCCCCTCCAGGGCAAAATGCCAAGTGGAAATGTGGGCACAACTGGAGCTGCTGCAGGGAGTCCCCCAGGGCAATGTCTAGTGGGGCTGTGTGAGTGGAGTCACCACCTAGACCCCAGAACAGTAGAGCTATTAGTGTACAGTGTCAACCTGGAAGAGCTGAAGTGTGGGCTGAGTCCAGCAAAGCAATGGGGGTATGGCTGCCCAAGGTCTTGGGGGCCCAACCTCCACCCCAGTATGTCCAGGAGGCAGTACAAGGACTGAAAGATCCTTCTAGAGCTGTAAGATGTCATGTGGAATTGGAATGGGAATGTCTTTCTTATGGCTGGCTGTAACTGTGTTTTGGAAGTCGATAACATGTTTGATTTCACAGGCTCACAGCTGAAACGAATTTGCCTCAAGGCAAATCATGCCTTGAATCTCACCCACATCTGATTTAGATAAGACTTGGAACTTTGGACTTTTGAGTTGCTGCTGGAACAAGTTAAGACTCTGGGGCTATTGGCTTGGAATGAATGTATTTTATGTGTGAGAAGGATATGAGTTTGGGGGTCTAGAGTGAAATGCTGTGATTTGGCTATATCCCCCAATGGTTCATTTCTCAAGTGTAGCTGTGTTGAGAGGAGGAAACTTTGGGAAAGCTGCACCTTTATGAATGAATTAGTCCATTCATGGACTGATAGGTTATGGAGTAAGTGGGTTAGTTATGATGCTGGGTCTATTATAGAAGCCAGTTTGGCCATCTCTCAGGAGACCCTCACCATGCGATATCCTGCACAGCCTCTGGACTCTGTAGAGAGTCCTCACCAGCAAGAAGGTCTTCACCAGGTGTGGCCCCTGGACACTGGCCTTTCCAGCCTCGTGAACTATAAGAAATACTTATCTTTTCTTTATAAATAACCCAGTCTCAGGTATTCACTTATTGGAACAGAAAATGGAGTAAGATACCCTGTCTCTTCTCTCATTTCTAAAGATTACTCCACGGACTTCCTCTGGGAAAGCCTTTCTCCTTTGCTGCAAACCCTCCCATGTATTCTGACCGTCTCTGCCCATAGAGGGGCTTGTCTAATTCTCTCCAGTGGACCTAAGCTTTAGATATGCCCATAAACAATGACCATAAACATGGCAGCAGGGACTGTAGGGCTGGGCTGGGGTGGAGACAAGGGAATAATAATAGCAGCAGCCAGCTGTTGTGTTGTAGACTCTGTTCTATCTTCTTTGCATAAATTTATTTATTCTTCCCAGAAACGCCATGGAGTATTATCTGTCATGTACTGTGGGCTAACTAGAGAAACAAATAGACTCCAAAACGGGAAATGGCTCAAGGGCAGTAGAAGCTGATTTCTGGCTAAGAGCAGCAGGCAGATGAGCTGGTGGCTGGGCACACTCATCATTCAATCACTCAGGGACCCAGGCTGATGGAGATATGCCTTCTTCAACACACACGGTTTCCAAGGTTGCCATGAAAATCCTTTCCTTTCCACACAGTCTGAAAAGGGGAAATTGCATGGAGAAGAGCCCCAGAAAAACTTTGCATGGGTCAGGCCACAACTGGAACACATGGCTTTCTCTCAGGTCTTTCATTGGCTAGAACTCGGTCACATGAATGCACTGAACTGCAAGGGTGGCTGGGAAATGTAGTTCCCACAGGGACGTCCCTTCTCAGTGAATGTCCCACCCAATGGAACGGGCAGCACCATCGAAGGAGTTTCTGCCAATGTATGATTGGCCCACTTTACAAACTAGGAAGCTGAGGCACAGTGAGGTTAAATAAGTTGACCAAGATCACATATCTGGGAAATAACAGACAAGAAGCTGCTCGGTGGCTCCCCCAACAGGCTGCAGTCACTCTAAGTCTCCATATGGAAAGTGTCAGCGCTGGGAGACCTTTCAATTGCCAGGGAGTTAGGACTACTCAGACCAAGCGTGCTCTCTTCTCTCCCTTCTCTCTGGCTCCGGGGCAGTTCTTTGAAGGGGATTGCTTGATGGCAGGATGTGAGAGCTGCACCCTGAGCTCTCTGTTCCAGCAGTGACTGGACAGGAGCCCTGGACATCCTTGTCTATACCTCTGCAGCTCCTGGGATTGGAACAGGATTGAGTCCAAGTGACCGAAGAGCAAGGCTGTCTAAGCTGGGGTGCTGGTGGTCGGCGCCTGAGGCACTGTCCTGGGCTGTGCTTTCTTATGGGAGGGGTGGGGGGGGGCGCTCTGTGGGAACCTTGTGACCACTGCTGGTTTTGGAATAATTTTCCAGAATTCTGTCTGGCTTTTGGAATAATGCCAGCAGAGGTGATTTTCCCAAAGCTCCTTTTGGCCTACTATGGGGGGGTGAGTTTGAATCCAGTGAGGGCAGTTTCTCTTCATGGGTGCTGCACTTCCTGTGCTGTGTGGGGAGTTTCACTGATGCTGCCACCCAGGGAGCACCTCCTTGTCATGCCCATTCCCGCTTCCTCCCCTCAGATGTGGCCCTTCCTGGCTGATCGAAGACCTCAAGCTCCTTGAGGGCAGGGAGGGATTCTGCTCCTGTGCCCATGCATTGGGCCTGGCTCTGCTCCTGTCTGCATGCTTTGGGCCTGGCTCTGCTCCTGTCTGCATGCATTGGGCCTGGCTCTGCTCCTGTCCACATGCATTGGGCCTGGCTCTGCTCCTGTCCGATGCATTGGGCCTGGCAATGGTGGTGAGAATTAGCTGATGTGGCTGAAGAGACGCACAAGGTGCACAATAGTGGTGGCTGCTGTTCTTGTCAGTTTCCCGAGGCCCATCTGTGGCTCCCCACTGAGAGCCAGGGAAAGTTGCCCCAGCTAAAGGCTGATCAAAAATGGCTCAGAATTATTGTGGAAACCTAAATAATTCCCCTGAGGAAGATTTTCCTGTCTGGCCCTGAGAGCATTCTGTGGTTATACAGCTGAATTGAAAAATGTACCTATTTCAGAATGAAGAATCGTAGCTGCTTTACAGGGACTGCTGTGGAGTCACCCAACTGTTTTCAGACAGTTTTACATTCAAACGCCATTTCTTCTGAAGTGAAGGAGACGTAGATGAGGTCAAAAGATGGACCCTGCTGTCTGACCCTGGCCCACCTGTCAGGGCACTGCCCGGCGCCATCTCAGATCGTTCTGGGCCTGGGATCTCACTCTTTGTTCCTGTTGATATTTGCTGTATTTCGCCACTAAATTGGATTTGGACTCCGGCCACCCACTGGGGAGATGTTTTGCTGCACCTCAGTGGAGGCTGTGCAGATTCCTTGATGCTTACCTAAGCCTGCCATCCTGGGCCACCTGACAGCAGCAGGCACAGGCCGGGACACTTCTGTTGTCTCCAGAGAAAAGTGCCTAGGTTTCACATCAAACCCCTAGGAAAGGTTTGACTTTCCAAATGTTAAGCAATTAGAATCAGCTGACAGTTTATTCGCCAAGCAGCAAATATACAAGCTGCCTAAATTAGAGTAATCCTAAATACCTGTGGACTCTGCTTGCCAGGTCTGTGCTAATGCAGGAGCCACACACCTGGACTCTCTGGGCCCGGAGCCGCTGCCTGCAGCACCTGCAGCCTTCGCATGCATGCGAGTGCAGCAGGGCAGCTGACCTTGGGTTCCATGGGGTCACCCAGAAGTTATCCTTTTCCTTGGGTCTGAAGTGACTGGTGCAGGCACTATTTCCACACTGGTTGTTTTAAGCAGGACGGTGACAGCAGCCAGGGCTGGTCTGTTCTGAGTGAGGAAGGACAGTGAAGGAGGCTGGCCGTGCTGTTTGTTGCCTCCCACTCTCTGCCCTATAGGAAAACAGGGTGGCACAGCAGTGACATTCCCTGTCCAGGAGGCAGACAGGCCTTGGGGAGTGACTTGCCCTCCTGGGCTCTGGGCTATGGTAAGGATCAGAGGAGACCAGGGTCAAAACCTCCTCTGTTCCTGGCTCTGAGAGCCCCACAGCCCGTGGCTGTGCTCATGGACAGGTCACCCTAAGTGGGTCAGCTGCCTCATGGTGGGAGGTGCCCCCACTTCCTGGTTCTGAAATCTGGGCTGGCTAATTAGCATCTGTGGCGCCTCAGTTATCTGTGCGTGAAAGAGAAATCAGACAAGTTGCTCGCCTGGGCTTGGGGTCTGCTGAGGAAGTCCTTCCTGCACTAGGACTCACGTTCCCCTCCCCAGGTGGGGTTGAGGGTGGGGGTTCCATGGGCCAAATCTAGCCCTGTTTTGTATGGCCTGCAAGCTAAGGATGGCTTTGATGTGTGGCAGAGACCATAATCACCTTTCCAGGAAAGGTGTGCCAGCCCATGATTTAAAACTGCCTGGATTGCTCACATTTGCATGGATTCACTGAGGCTTGGTGGGACCATTCTTTTGCTGACTGTGAGAGGCAGCACAGCCAGCATGGGGCTACGTGGCCGAGAGTGGTCGTTGGTGGCCAGGTGAGTTTACCACAGGCAGGGATGGGGCCGAGGAGCCTTCAGAGTAGGAGGGAGGCTGTGCTGCACCTGGGCAGGACCTCAAGCCTCAGCACAGCAAGTGGTACCTGGGAGGGAGAGGACGGTGGAGCGGAGGGAACACGTGTGTCTCCCGAGCACCTCCAGAGTCTGAAAACCCATGTTTCAAATCCCTCGAGTCAGAGTTGAAATCACAAAGAAATCCTGGTCAAAACAGTGGGATTTTCATGACCTTGAAAACACACTGGCAGAAGAGCCCGCTCTGTTTTTTATTGGCTTTTGGCTGAAACGCGGCTGCGCTGGTCTTCTGGGCAAGCGGAGTGTGGGCGCCACTGCAGGGGAGACGGTGCTGGTGTCCAGGGCAGCTCTCAGAGGAGGTCATCTGTAGCCTAGTTAGAGAAGTGCTTTGAAGTGTGTTTGGGGGTTGGTGAGGATGGAGGTCAGCCCGTAGAGGGGCTGTGAGGGTCTGGACAGGGAACCAGACAAACGACCTCCTCCACTGCTGGGCAAGGGTTTGCACTTCTATTTATGTGTAAAGCCGATTCACATTTGGCTTATCTAGCCAGATGAACACACACACAAACACACCAAAACAGCAAAAGAAAATCGCTCACGGGGTGAGCACAAATTTCTGTTGGGAGCATGCGTTACTCGGAGGGGAAGGGGGAGAAACGGCAGTGTTCTCTGTGAAGTCAGCACCGGGCAGGCTCCAAGCTCCAGCCCCAGTTGGCCAGGCAGCCAGATGCTGGACCAGTTGACAACAGGCTTCTGGGGCTGGACAGCCACAGGCTGGGATGCATGGCTCCTGCAGAGAGCAGGGCAGGTGGGGCAGCGGTGCTCTGCAGGGAGGGCGCGTCCCTGAACAGATGTAATGTTGCTGGTTGTAGGGTGGCAGGGCCTGGAGGGAGTTCCCAAAGCCACCGCTGCGCTCTAAACAGCCTGCTTTCAAAATTACCTTAGTGCAGCATAACTTCCATACAATGAAACACACTCATGATAAGCAACAATTTAATGAATTTTGACAAGTGTTTACTCCAGAGCATTACTTGCTTCTCCTTTGCAGCCAGTGCTCTGGACTCTCACCTTCAACCCCTGTCCTGGGTGACTGCTGCTTTCTTCCTGTCCCTGCTGCCTGGACTTGCCTGCTGTAGAATCAGCGGAATAGACACATCCTGTGCATCTGAGTGTATTTTCCTGTCTCTTTCACCCAGCGGAGTGTTTGAGAGAACAGCCCGTGTTGCTGTGTGCGTGCAGTGGAGTGTTTGTGAGGGCAGCCTGTGTTGCTGTGTGCGTGCAGTGGAGTGTTTGTGAGGGTAGCCTGTGTTGCTGTGTGCGTGCAGTGGAGTGTTTGTGAGGGCAGCCTGTGTTGCTGTGTGCGTGCAGTGGAGTGTTTGTGAGGGTAGCCTGTGTTGCTGTGTGCGTGCAGTGGAGTGTTTGTGAGGGCAGCCTGTGTTGCTGTGTGCGTGCAGTGGAGTGTTTGTGAGGGCAGCCTGTGTTGCTGTGCATATGTTGTGGTTGTTTCCTTCACTCTACAGATGAGTTGTTGTAAAATGCACCCTAGTTGGTGTCTCCCGCTCCTCGATGAGTGTTTTCACGGTTTCCACATTGAGGCTATTGTAAAGAAATCTGCTATTAATATTCCTGCACAAGCCTGTGTGTGCACATATGTTTTCATCTCTCTGTGTAAATACCTTAGGGCGGAATTGCTAGGTTGAGTGGTAGTTGTTTGCTTGATTTTTATAAGAAACTCCAAGCTGTTTTCCAAAGTGATTGCACCTGCAGTCGGGTATAAGCATGCCATTCTCCACACACCTACCCTTCTTGCGGGGAGCGGTACCTCACGTGCCTCCCTCTGACTAACGACACTGCATGGAGTGGCCATTTCTAGCCCTCTTCTGTAAAGAAAGGGGAGGGCTCCCTTCTGCTTCCACGCTGCCTCCTAAGTGCATTATCAGAACAAGGAAGAGAGGCGTTGGCTTCCCTTCCCTTCTGTCTTTCTCAAATAAACACTTAGATTTAAAAAAAAAGAGTCGATTTCCTCATGGAAACTGACATGGAACAAGGACCTGGCGTCGGACACAGCTGGGATGCAGCACGTTTGCACCTGATGCTTTTCTGGGTGATGCATGTCATCTGCATTTGAGAGAAGCTGAAAATCTTTCTGAATCAGAATCAGGGAAAAATTTATTGCAAGGACCATCTTTAAGTGCTTATGACCTTGTGTAAATATAATTGGTGTCAAAGTGATGGTACTTCTTTAAAAAGTCAGATTTGACTGACTAATTTATAAATTAACAGACAAGATATTTAATTTTTGTCACCTTTTAATTATTTTATTTCTGAATCTGCTACTTGTAAGGCAGACATGACATGTTCTTATTAGTTTATTGTTCATTTCATTAATTCACTCATTCTTTTTTTATCCATCCACCAAACCGTGTGTTCCTTCCAAGTAGCATGCACTGTACCGATTGCTTTATGTCAATTAACTAAACCATTAATTAATTAATCCATCAATTAATGAATCTATCAACCAGTGAACCCGTCAATTCACTAATCCTATCCACAGTGCTTTTCTTCCCTCTTCTTCTTCTTCCTTTTTTCTTCTCTCCTTTCTTCCGCTACCTTTTTCTTTCCTTCCTTTCTTCTCATTGAAAGGATACTCTCCTTGATCAGACTTCAGTCAGGCTTCTCTTTTGACTAGGCTGTGGCCTTGGTCCCCATCCTTGCTGGGCCTGATTTGTCTCGTTCCAGCAAGAACCCCGCTAAGCCCGTTTAGAGAGAAGCTTCCACCCTTCATACCTGATCAAATACTTATCTCCCACTCTCAAGGACTGCTCATCCTGGCCCGCCTTTGGCAAGAATCCTGTTTGACCAGGTTGGCAAGAATTCTCCTAACCCTGAGGCCCCTTCTCGGAGATTTTCCAGGCACTGCCCCTTTTGCCCCAGCTCCTCGGCTATAAACCCCGCTTGTTCTTGCTGTGCTTAGAATGCAGCCCAGTTGCACACCCAGGTCTCACTGCCCCCACTGCGGTAGTTCCTGAATGAAACCTGCTTTTCCGCTTTAACCTCTGTCTGGCTCTGGTTCCCTTCCTTCTTTTAATATGTGTTACTGATCACTTACTTATGAAACATCCAGGCAGGCAAACCTGCCAGTCCCACCTTCACCGACTGACTGGGGAGACAATTATACAGGAAGCCCGCTGTGATCAAATGTGACGCATTCCTCTCTACTGAACCTGTGTGGACAGAAGGACAAAGGGGAGAGTGAAGAGAAGGCGGTCCGAGCAGATACAAGGTCTGCTTCCTCCACCGGATGGTGCTGGCTTGTCGCAAGCATTGATTCTAGTGTCCTGCACAGGGCTTCCTCTATGGCAAGCCGTTTGTGTAAAGAGGGGAGGGGGAGAATGGTAGTGTGGCTGGGAAGGTAGGCCCAGTGGGGAAGAGCAAGGTGGGCTTCTGCAGGTGTGGGGGTACCCAAATGGCAAGTGGGAGTCACTGCCCCTGCTCCCTTTTCCTGACCTGGGAACCCCTAGCCTGGCAGAAGGGGGACCCCCTCTCACCGTGGATGAATCTGCATAAGCGTACTGACCCCCGGCCAACCCATGGGACAGGCTACTAAAGAGGAGATGGTCAAGCAGGACACCAGACGGGGACTCTGCTCAGGGCACACAGTGCCTCGCATGCCCAGAGGGCCCGAGAATCACTGAGGCAACTTCTGCCAACTCGGGGGCCTCTTTTGGGATTTCTTTAGCCACAACGAATGAGCCTGAGCCAAGGAATGGGACAGAGTCTTCAAGGGGTGGAGATATTGAGGCACGGAAAGGTGATGTAACTTTCCCACAGGCACGTGGTCAATGAAATGTCACTATCCCCAATCAGCAAGAGGGAGGCATGAGACCTGAGCTGGAGCTGACCGACTCAGGGCCCACGCTCCCCATCATTCCACTCCTGGAACAATTGGGAACAATTGAGTACCACCCAGCCCAGCATGGTGCAGCACCTCAAGGCAGCCTGAGCAGCTGCCAGGTACTCGGGGAAGTAGGAGGGGGCAGCTTTGTGGTCCAGCTGGAGACAGTGATGGGAACCACCCCCATTTCCATTTTGTCCACCTGGAGCCACCCTGTCCAGGGAGGGCAGGTGAGGGCCACTCCCTGCAGACCTTTCCCTCGAGTGAGCACACGGGGCAGCCCTGGGTCCAGGGCACCCCAGCAAGGAGTGATCTGGAAAGGCAGGGAGGATAGAGCAACGGCTTTGAAGTCAGTCTGGGTAGGTCGAGGCCCATCTCTGCCTCTTCTGCCCTGAAACCTTGGGCAGGAGACTGAAACCCACTGAGAGTCAGTTTTACCATCCGTCATGTGGTGATAAGGAGAGAAAGCACTTGTGGGATCCTGAGGACTGAGCCAGATTCTACACCTTTGCCCACTACCAGGACGCCTGGGTGCCGGAATGGTCACTTTTCTTATTACAGTTCGTCTCAATTACTTCATGAAGACACCCTGAGGAAGGCCTCTGGGGATGGGTGAGCAGGTGCCCCCAGCCCAGCTCTGCCTGCTCTGAAGGTTCTACTCTTCACTAGGGTCCTCATCCTCTGCTGTTTCGCAAGGTGAGTCACACACGCCATCCACAAGGCAGCATGGAGAGAAAGGCCTTGCAGGGAGGATGCTGAAGAGATAACTGATGCATTTGTAGCTGCGCGTTAATGCGGAAAGCCCTGGGAGTGTGCGTCTGAATCTCCGGGAAGTAGAATTAGTGCACCCTAAGACACTAATGGATAATTAGTGCACCCTAAGACACTAATTTCTTCCCAGAGAGCACCTGACTTGCCACCCGGGTCAGACCAATTAGGAAAGGAGCTCTGCAATCAGCTTCATCTCGGAAGCAGCCTGCTCATCTGCCCACAACGGGGAGGCTGGCCCTGCACGCGTTTCTGTGTTAACCTCCCACACAATCCACTCACCCAGGGCCACAGGGAAACAGAAAGAAACAATAGTTCCCAAATGCCTGACGACCCAGAAGGGGGGCCTAGAAAACCTGGGCGGCTCCCCAAGCGTTGCTCCCCCGACCCCAAGGGCAGGCTGGAAACCAGATCTCCCTCAAGCTGGGACAGGAGCCACATTCACCTGTTGGGGGAGTGGGCACTGCTCAGTGATTCAACAGGCACTTTACAAAGTTACCATTTTTAAATAAGTAAGACTTTACCTTTTTTAGTGGTTTATTTATTTATTTATTTATTTATTTGAGATGGAGTTTCACTCTGTCTCCCAGGCTGGACTGTAATGGTGCAATCTCAGCTCACTGCAACTTTAGCCTCCCAGGTTCAAGCAATTCTCGTCCCTTGGCCTCCCGAGTAGCTGGGATTGCAGGCACGCCACCATGCCCGGCTAATTTTTGTATTTTTAGTAGAGGTGGAGTTTCACCATGTTGGCCAGTCTGCTCTTGAACTCCTGATCTCAAGTAATCCACCCGCCTTGGCCTTCCAAAGTGCAAGGGTTACAGATGTGAGCCACCGCACCTGGCCTTTAGTGCAGTTTTAGGTTGACAGGAAATTGAGATAGTACATAGCGTTCCCTTTACCCACCCCATTGCACACACTGCTTTCCCTATTTTGACATCTTGCATTCATGTGGACATCTGGGACAATTGAGGAACCTGCACTGATATGCTATGAGTCACTGAAGACCACAGCTGACACCAGGGTTCCCTCTTTGCTCTGCAGTTCTGGGGGTTTTGACAAATGCACATTGACATGCGTCTACTAGCACAGTTTGTAACAAAAGTGTTTCCCCTTCCTAAAATCCCCTGTGCCAGCAAGCACATTTTGAGAGCTGGGCACTTGGGGAGGGGCCAGCCACGTGAGTCCACAGTGGCCAAGCTGCGGGCTTGTTCTTAGACACTCCAGGTCACTGGGCACTCAGGAAAGGACAGTGGTGTGTCCGCAGTGTGGACTTGGTGCTTTCTGTTTGGGCTTGATGTTGATGTACAAGTAAGGATTGCTGCCCCCTGTCCCCACAGGGCCTGCCAGCAGCTGGACGCCATCTTTCATGAAGCGTGCAAGGTCATGCAGGTGGCAGGGATAGAACTTGCTCCATCACCAGGTCTTCTGAACTAGCCTCGGCTGCCTCCGGACCTATCCCATTGGGCAGGGTTCCTGGATGCCACCCAGACCCTCATGGTCTCTGTCATTTTCTCTGCCCATCCCCAAGCCCTCGGGCTCGTGGCTGCCTTTCCTTCTAAAGCCCCTGCTTGCTGGACCAGAGCTAATGTTCATGGAGCCCCTGCAGGTTGAGGAAAGGCCCCGAGGGTCCAGGAGCCAGGGGTGCTGTCTCCTGCCCTGCAGGATCTGCAGCCGATGCATGCTGCTCTGGAAACTTCCCAACCTCCTAGACCAGGAGGCACGTCCTCCTGTAGCAGCTGCTGCTGGGAGCCGTCCTAGGACCTGTGACACACGAGGGGAGCAAGCTAAAAGCTAGTGATTCCCTTGCCCACTCTGGACACCAAAGCATCCCTGATTGATGCTGGTCAGGAAGCCCCACACAGAAAGAAGCCTCCCCTTCAGCCTCCCTTAAGGGTTTGTGTATCCCCTTGCTCCACTAGAGTCAAGGGGGAGCTCCTGAGCCCCATGGCTGTGCCTGGCCCTCCTTGCCCTGTGGACAGCCGCCTTTCTAGAAATTGGCCAGGCTGATGATGGATTGCACCTTTGCATCATCACCAGAGGGTCTGGACCATCCACCTTCCTGGGCCCTTTCTGCTCCTTGCTAGGAGGGTGCAGCAGCATCCAAGGGACCATTGCTATAGCTGAAAGAGATTTATTTTCAGGAATTGCATGTCTTATTCCACACTGACTCCTGGCTCTCTTCTCATAAAAAACACACAGGCATATGTGTGTGTGCACTCATATACATGTACCTCAACACACAGATGTGTACATCCCCTCTTTGGCCTTGTCGTCCATTTCCCTAGTTCTGTTTTATGTAACAGCATTTGATGCCACCGAGCCAGCCCCTACTTAAAACTGCAGTTGATCCTCCAGGCACAGCACGGAAGGAGGGAGCTCATTACTGAGTGCTGTGGTGTCAGTGGGAAGCACAGCTATTACCATCAACTTGGAACAAGCATGAGGAGCAATTAGGTGTTCTCTAAAAATCCGTTTGTGTGTGCAAAGGGCTGAAATAGCCAGAGATGGGAACACATTACACTGAAGACGGCAAAGACATAAATATAAAACTTTGAAAATAAAGGAACTGTCTGAGCCATGGCTTAGCAAACGAGGAGGACGGCTGTCCACTCTTTTTGAATCTGAATTCATGCGTGATGTCGGCTGGGCGGAGGTCCTCACCTACCAGAGAACCAGGTGAGAAGTCAGGATGTGCATTCCAAGGAGCAGAACGCTGACACGCTGCAGCGTGGATGAACCTCGGAAGCATAACGCCCTGCAGAGGAAGCCAGACACACAGGACCAGGTATCACATGAGTCCATTTATAGGAAGTGTTCAGAACAGGCAGATCTACAGAGCCAGAAGTAGTTAGGAGTTCCCTGGGGCTGGGGGTGGGAACAGGATGAACCATAAATGCCCATGAGGCTCTCACTGGGGTGACAGATATGCTCCCGAACTGCAGTGTGGTGATGTTTCCATAGCTTGATGCGTTTATTAAGAATCATTATGGTATACACATAAAATGGGTGAATGTTATGCTATGTAATTTATACCTTAACATTTTTTTTAAAGCCAGTGCATGCATGAAATTCTAAAGCAACCATCATGGTATTCCATGCCTATAATATGTCCATAGAAAACACCCTGGAATTTAGGGGAAGCATAGACAAATGGGATCCAAAGTTTGATGGACCCTTTACTTTAAAGTGTGTTCCTTCTGCTTTTCTACCTAAAGGAAACATGTTCTAGGAAGTGAAATGAGAGCAAGGAAAGAACAGATTCTTGGGGAGTTGAGGTGAGCAGTTACTGTGATAAGAGCAGTGGTGGAGGGAGGGGAAGGGAGAAGGAAGAAGAGAAGGGAGCGGGGGGAGTAGATGAGGATGGGGAGACATGTTTTCTAGGGGAGTTGAGAAAACTTCTGTTTTATTTTTTGTAGATCATGTACATCATCCTTACAACAAAATAATCTGATAAAGATAAGCCAAGGCAAGACTAAATATAAAAATGTCTACAAGGCATTTCCATTGGGATGTGCTGGCAAAATGACCTTTGGGTGCTGATGGCTGGAGGGGGCACAAAGGAAGTTAGGACATGTGCTTTTAAGGAAATGAAACCAGTGAGAAAGACCCAGCATGGGAGTGAGCTTCTGGGGGGGGGCAAAGCTGACTTGAGGCCAGTGAATGTTTCACTACTTGAACATAAGGCTAATGATTGTGCTAAAATAGACACTGATTCATTCCTAGCTCTCTTCCTTTGAAATGCAATTCCAGCTCCAATAACATATCTAGATTTTAACTACCCCAAAGCATGAATTTCAAATTGAACGAAAACAACCCTGTGAAATTACGTATAAAACTCACTCCCTCATCAGCATGCTGGGACGGAGGAAGAGGCAATGGTATTGTGATGAGAAGGAGCCTCACTGTGTTTGGAAGGTCCCTACCAAAACTCATGTTGAAATTTAATTGCCACTGTAACGGTATTGGGAGGTGAGGCCTTGAAAAGGTCATGAGCTCATGGGTTAGTCATCCTAGGAGTGGGCTCGAAGGGTTCATGGGCTCATGGGTTAGTCATCCTAGGAGTGGCCTCGAAGGAGTCATGAGCTCATGGGTTAGTCATCCTAGGAGTGGGCTCGAAGGGGTCATGAGCTCATGGGTTAGTCATCCTAGGAGTGGCCTCGAAGGGGTCATGAGCTCATGGGTTAGTCATCCTAGGAGGGGCCTCGAAGGGGTCATGGGCTCATGGGTTAGTCATCCTAGGAGTGGCCTCGAAGGGGTCATGAGCTCATGGGTTAGTCATCCTAGGAGTGGGCTCGAAGGGGTCATGGGCTCATGGGTTAGTCATCCTAGGAGTGGGCTCGAAGAGGTCACGAGCTCATGGGTTATTTATCCCAGGAGTGGGCTCGAAGGAGTCATGAGCTCATGGGTTAGTCATCCTAGGAGTGGGCTCGAAAGGGTCATGAGCTCATGGGTTAGTTATCCCAGGAGTGGCCTCGAATGGGTCACGAGCTCATGGGTTAGTTATCCCAGGAATGGCCTCGAATGGGTCACGAGCTCATGGGTTAGTTATCCCTGGAGTGGCCTTAAAGGGGTCATGAGCTCGTGGGTTAGTCATCCTAGGAGTGGGCTCCTGATAAAAGGTTGAGTTTGGCCTAATTTCCTCTCTGTCTCAAATGCTCACTTCCACCCTTCTGCCTTCTGCCATGATGGGACCCTCCCAGGTGTTGTCACCTTGTTCGAGGCCTTCCCAGCCTCCAGAACTTCTGTTCTATATTAATAGATAAACTTCTGTTCTATATTAATGACCCAGTCTGCTGTATTCTGTTATAGCGGCAGAAAATGGACTAAGACAAGCCTCCAGGTTCCATGCGCATGTATGCAAACTCCAGTGGGAGCAGGTAGCAGCAGGCAGCTTTCTGGTCAGTTGCAGCAACACTGGCTCTGTGTTTCCTCCATAAACTGTAACCATTCCTGTAACTTCCAAATGGAGGTTTTGTGAGGGTTAGAGAGAGAATGGCTTGTGGAGTATCTGGCATGCAGACACGTAAAGGCTCTTATCATCCTCTTCAGCAAGAGCCCACCATGGGTGGTTAATAATAGTCCTGCTGAGGGTCACTTGGTCACAGCAGTGACTTCTGTGGAACTGAATTTTGGGCAGCACAACACCCATCTTGGTTCTCAGCGCAAAGGGAGGCATTTCGTCTTTTCCCTTGAAGGTCGTCATGAATATGGATTCATTTCATCTGTGTTTGTTCACATTTGCAGTAGAAATTGATCATTAAGTACAACCCAATAGAGTCCTTTTCTTTTTTTGATTTTAACAAATTTCACTTTTTTATTACTTTCTCACTTTATACTCGGCTAGTGTTGTAAGCCCTATCCACACAGGGCATGCCTTGCTCTGGAATTGAAAGCGAGTTTCCAGCGCCTTCCCAGGAAGTGCCCAGGGAGACTGAACCTCAGGAAGAGAGCTACCTGGGCCATGGACATCTCCCTAATGTGTGGAAAGAAAATCCCTATTTGACTTGCAAACAATCAATAAGCACAAGGTACAAATGGGGGGATATTACTACCTGCTGTTTCCTGAGCATCAGTGCGATCCATTGCTAAGTGCTATCTCGCACCTGCTGAGCCGGAGCTCACCAGCCTGCTGACTACAACAGTCGTGCTTCACATGAAAGGCCTGGGGTTTTTTTCCCAACTCAATACTATCTGAAGCAAATATGAGACTTTAAATAGACACTGGGAAACTTTATTCTCTGGGGCAACCAACTTCCCAGTGGTGGTTCTTGTTTTCTTTTTTTTCCTTCATTGATCATACTCTTTTAAAAAAATCACTTTAAAATGATATTCTCTTGAAGCCCAG